>NW_026882917.1:0-44555 GCF_032173495.1 Musca vetustissima
ATTTTCTAACGACCCTCCAGAGGATGTGTGGACGACTTCTATGTATATTAGATATCTAGAAAACTTTTCTTCCATATGAATCGTTTGAAGAGTTGTCTACCTAGAGGGGGTTTCTGTCATAGAATGTCTATATACAATTAAAAGGTATACACTATCTTCATAATGGTTTCCCGAAGATTTTTGTTATTGAAAACATTTTCATTGCACAGAAGTTTTTGGACTATGGAAGGCTTCGAAAAGATTTCTATCATAAAAAAAGCATCTTACAAAATATCTTTCTATATATAGCGATTAAAATACTGAAAATTTTATTAACTATTGACGCTATCAAGACGGTTTACTATACTTCGGTATAGGAAATGGGGCTTTGTCTACAATAGATCTCTTAAATTCGATTTTATCTATATGAAATCTGAAAAACATCAAACACCTAAATTACATCTGGAATGTTTTCATTGTACTGGAGGCCTCGAAAATAACTTATAAAATATTTTTGTGTCTAATTTGTAAAAAATTTTGTAATAAACTTTTAAAAGTAAAATATCTATTGAAGACATCTTGAACATCTCCTACAACCACTTCCATACCCATTATATCAAAATTCTTGTAATGAACACATACACATTGAACTGATTCTGTAATTATATCAAAAAGAAAGAAATCGATAATTCTAAGACTATTAAATAATTAGTAGCTTCATTAGTATAGCTCTTCATAACAATTATTGTTATTGCTGTTACCCAAAAAGCACAAAAAACAGAAGAAATAAATCCCACACCCCAAAATAACAATCAAATACAGCAATAAACACGAACACTAATAGCATGCAACAATTAGAGGCAATACTAATTAAACACCCCAAGTGGATAAAAATACAACAAAAACAGAACAACAATTTCAAATCTAAAAACACTTCCGACATTCTTAAAATCATTTCTTTAAGAAAAATATTTATGTAATTAACAAATTTCCTTAAGAATAAAATGCTCACAAGTATGGTGTTGGGGTGGGAATGATGATGACTTCTGATGCCCCAAGTAGACCTCCACAGCGACAACTTTTAACTTTTTTTGCTAATAAAATTCAATGTCAGTTTGTCGTTTTTTTCCTAAAGCTGTTATTATTATGACATTTGTTAATGTCTCATTACAACAACAACGTCGACAACAACAATTGACCACACATTGTAGATAAATGTGTTTTTGTTGGTGTTGTTTCTTTTTTGTCTAAATTGTAAATTGGGTCATTGGCAATTAGGAAAATATTATCTATGCAGATAGAGTGTGGCTGTGTGTGTGCGTATTTTCTGTTTCTATTAAAAAATTAGCCAATAAAAACAACTAAATATAAAACAGAACACAATAAGGGCAAACCGAACAGCGACAACATTAGAATTTTCATTATAATTATGCCCAATGAAATTGAAAGTTATAAAAAAAATAAATTATAAATTATGTGTGCCATTATGAGTTGGCCTTAATTGAGTTTGTCAAATGCTGTTCAAATAATTTGTGGTTGGTAAAATTAGAATTTAAACAAAGTTGTGCACAGAAAAAAAGCTAGACCAGCCATATAATGATGTGAATTCAGCACAGACATCAGCATTCTAGCAGCGACAAAAGCTAATCGACAAAAAACCAGACGCACGCACTCACGCAAAATGTGCTTAAATTGCTGTAATGATTTAATTAGAAAGACAATTCCGCTGCAGCCATCAGCATTTAAAACATTTGAATATTATGAGAAAACATTTGTCTGGCATATTTGAAATAATTTTTCCTCTTTTGTTAGAATTGCTTAGAAGATTGGCAGGCAATTGGGTGAGATAGAGAATAAGAAGAATTTTTGGAAAACCGGTTGCAAATGCAGAGAAACCGAAGCGAATTTTTTTTAATTCTCAAATATGCTCGGAACGTAAAGTGACTATTACATTTGACATCCTTTGGCGACACTTCGAAATATTCCCCCGGAGACTCAAGTTTATGTCTATTTAGCCATGACCTCTTAACTGTTGAAATTACGAAATTATGGGTTCCTTGCAGAACATTTTCGGTACGGGTAAATGTTGTTAGTCCTCCAGCAGGGCTCATTCCCAGGTTTGGCTTAAGGGGAGGTGGATGGTCAGCTAACCCATTATAACCAGTTAGACGTGAATGTTAGTTTGATCAACCATGTTTAGGGTTTTATAATCGCGGACAAAAACTGTATTCCACGAAAGCAAAAATACAAATAAGTCTGTTATTGACAGAAAACATTCCCTACAGATATTGATGGATTGGCATATGTAGTCGAGCGTAGCGCTACCTGCCTGCAGTCAAGACACTTAAATGGTTCTGTGTTCATGAACTTCCGGGAAAGAAAAATCGCGACCCAAATGTGTTGCAAACGGAATGACAAATTTAATATAAATTTGACCTTATGGTGGAGGGTATAAAAATTGTCAGGAGCGCGAAGACATAATGAACCGAATAAATAAGAACAAAAGACAGAAGTATATAAATATAAGACAGTCCTTCCCTCCAATTCCTCGCAAGTGACGAAGATGATTGGGCCGACGAACGCAGAATAAATGAATGTCCCATCATCGGATCCAAAAGTAAAGCTGAGCCAATTTAAAGTCATAGGAGACTGACATTAGAATTCATCGACAGAGGGCCAAACGGCGAGCGTTGCATCGAAGTCGTCTGTAAACACCGAGAATCCTAAGGGGATTAGCCTGACTGAATGAAAGATTAAGACAGCAGCTAAAACTAGAATGGACCCACCATCTGAAGTCAGCCTTGAAGCACTACATATACAGGCTCTGGTACGCAGTGATAATAGGGCGTCTGGAAAACTAAGCAAAGAAATCCACAAATAGATGTTCGAACGTCCTAGCGTCGGATAAAAAGAGAAAGCCGAGCCAACCAAAATTCATTGGAGAATACATCGAAGTCGTCTGAAAACGCTGGAAATTACAAACAGACTAACCGAACTGCATGATAGATTAATATGACAACAATAAATGGAATTTTATGTAATTTTTTGTGAAGGTAGTCATGAAGCACTGCAGAAACAAGCTCTGCTAGGCAGTGAGAATAGTGCGCCCGGAAAACTAAGCAAGGAAATCAACAAATATATTTTTGAAAATCCCATCGTCGGATACAAAGAGAAATCTGAGAAATTCAAAAACAAATGAGACTATTACCAGAATCCATCGATAGGGGACCAGAAGACGAGCGGTGCATCGGAATCGTCTGTAAAAACTGGGATTAATATGGCAACAGAAACTGGGATAGAGCCCCTTAATTTTATGTAAAGGCAGTCAGGAAGCACTATAGAGACAACTTCTGCTAGGTAGTGATAATAGTCCACAAACAGATGTTCGATCTGTTCACCTGAGAATTCGAGGAGGTCTATCTGATGCTACAGTTTAACCCTTTCAGAGTCAAAAAAAAAAAAAAAAAAAATTGTCGGAATAAAAATCTAAAATTTTGTACTTAAAATCGCATGAAGGCACAGAGTTTAGAAAAAAACAATTCTTATTATAACCCTCGGACAGTTTTGTCTGTCTTTCAGTAAAAACAAAGATATCAGTTGTAACGGTACATAGGATAACCGAAAATTTGCAAAGGAAGAGAGTAATTTTAAATGTCGAATATATTCGACAAAAACACTGAAAGGGTTAATATGTCAACAAGCCGTGACTCTCTTCTCCCTTGAGACAATTAAACTCAAGCTGGCGAGGAAGAAAGACATTCCTTAATTTCATATGTCAACTGTTGCTGTTGGTTGTAGGGGCAGTGAGTGTGCAACAGAAGACATTTTCGAAGTCTTTGGTCTAAAACCAAAACTTTGCACAGGGTGGAGAACCAATAAGGAATTATCAGTGCGGTAAAGCCTACCGTAAAGACTACGGGGAAGGACATTTCTAAATTAAAAAAGGCAAATGTCTTTGTTAGAGGTTGAGTTTGCGATTTTACAACAGAACACATTTTCAAAGTCACACAACGTGGACAACCAATTTTGAATTCTCGGTGTGGTAGGCTTGGTGGACTTACCTTTCGAATCGCCGATACCAGCACCAATCAATATACTGGGCTGCAGTGCTACTGACCTATTGATGGGAACAACGAAATGACTTTTCGAGCAACACGTCCAAAAATGAGGTCATGGGCAAAATACCCCAACAGACCCTTTCGGAATAGCAAGGGGCTGTGAAGAACATAAAAATATGAGAGAGACTCAAGTGAAGATAAAACCAAGGATATTGGTCAAAGTCTTCACAAAGAATACAGAGTTCCTAAAAGTATAGTGAGACCAATCTCAATCATCTCTATATAAATATCTTTCATCACACAGTGGTACCGGGTATTATGTTTTTGTGCATATGTTTGTAACAGGCAAAATGAATCGAGATAGACCCATGGTTCCTTTTGAGAATATGCATAGAATCACATTCTTAGTCGATTAATGCATGTCTGTCCGTCTGTTGATGAACTTAATTAAGTCTAGAATGATGTGTGCGAAATTTAGTAAAATATAAAAATTCAGATTTAGATAAAGCGATTTAAATTTAATGGAACATTAAAGCCCCGTATATAGCGTACTAAATTAAGTCTAGAATGATGTGTGGAAGTTTCGTGAAAAGCAGTTCAGATTTCGATATATCTCCCATAAATATTTTATCCCGATTTTAGATAAATGGTGCACCAAAGTCCCTGAAAATCTTTCGATTTACACGAATTTTGACAAAGCGTACTGAATTAATACAGCGTTTACATTATAAATTTTTACCGGGTTAAGCTACTCTATGAAGATTTATTTGACATAAATACAATGGAATTGATAATTTAAACCCACTGGGTTAACGAAATCCGGTTAAATGTAAACGCCGTATAAGTCTAGAATGATGTGTGCTATGTTTCGTGAAAATCAGTTCAGATTTAGATATAGCTCCCATATATAGTTTCGATCGATTTTAGGTAAATGATGCACCAAAGCCCCTATATATCTTTCGATTTGCACGAAATTTGGCACAACGTACTGAATTGAGCCTAGAATGATGTCTGCCAACTTTCGAGAAAATCGGTCCAGATTTAGATATAGCTCCCATATAAAGTTTCGTACGATTTCATGTAAATGGTGCAACAAAGTCCCTATATATCCTTCGATTTGCACGAAATTTGCCATAACGTACTGAAATGAGCCTGGAGTGATGTCTGCCAAGTTTCATGAAAATCCGTCCTGATTTAGATATAGCTCCCATATATAGTTTCGTCCCTATATATCCTTCGATTTGCACGAAATTTGGGATAACGTACTGAAATGAGCCTGGAGTGATGTCTGCCAAGTTTCGAGAAAATCGGTCCAGATTTCTATGTAGCTTCCACATATAGTTTCGTCCGATTTCACGAAAATGGTGGACTAAAGTCGCTATATATCTTTCGATTTGCACGAAATTCGGCATAACGTACCGAATTGAGCCTAGAGTAATGTCTGCCTTGTTTCGTGAAAATCGGTCCACATTTAGATATAGCTACATTTTATTATAGATTGATTTTAACTAATTGACGCACCAATGAACCAATAGGACCTAACCTGTGACAAGTTTGCTTGTAATCGCTTCATATTTGGATATAGCTTCCATATATATTTTCGCCCGATTTCAAGTAAATTGGGCATCAAACTCCTCATTTTAGTCAGTTTGACATCAAATTGTGCACAACCTACAAAATTGAGCATAGAATTACGTAGTTGCGTTTTCTAGAAGTACAGACATAGCCCAACGTATGACCTATTTATATTTGTTTCAAGTCGATTTACATACTTTATGGATATATCTAGGTAGATTCACATTTAGATAAATATCACATATATTATTTCATTAAATTTCATGTTAATAGTCCTGTTTAATATACTCATAGTGGTGAAGGGTATCATATAGTCGGCCTCGTCCGACTTTACTACTTTCCTTACTGGTTGAGCAATGCGGTATTTTGAAAGCTCACTCCATGTTGGGGGTTACAAAAAATGAGGCCGGATAAAAAAGAACGAAAGACAAATATAGATGTGGAATTTGTAATTAAATATTTTTTAAACCGCATATAGTCGTCCATGTTTTAATAATAATTATTTATTTCTTATAACCTTCAACCCGGTTTTCCAACATTATCCTCCTCTACATCTCCAAAAACGCACATAAAGTAATTAAGTAAGTTACTCTAAAATAAACTGTAAAATTATGGTATGTGTACGACTATGCTCTTCTTTGCTATAAACCATCCAATGGAAAACTTTTACATTTTATGGCAAGATAAGCAACAGTTTTTTTGCTACAGAACATAAAACTATGATTATACATTGCTACGGATGAAGAAGGTATGTCGGTCGGTCTCTCTGTCTGTGATTGTGTTAGTGTTTGAAATTGTTAGATAAATATTGAGAGAACGAGTAGTAAAGTTGGTTTTGCGAGCAGAGAAATGTGTCCTTAAAGATATACGTTTTAATGAAAGTTTTGCCAATAATTTCTTCTTTGCCAGACAGTAACTTGAGTAAAGGCAAAATCTTTTACAACTCTATGAAGTGTGGATGTGCGTATGTATTTGGAAATTTTAGAGTTAGAGAGCTGGGATAATTACTATTTTTAACTGTCTTCATTTGAGACACTTTTACTCGGTGTGTGTGAGTTTGAGAAAAACTTCATAGTGCCAGACAGGGTTTTGAATTTTAACAATGGTAAATTTAAACCGTGTGCATGTGCATTATTTGATTTTAAGGAGAATGGCATTTGGTTACCCAAAAATGGAAAGTTTAACAGATGGGAACAATGAAAGAAATCTTGCATAGACTGAAGGTCCTTCAATAGTGTTAAATATATACAGGTGTCCTTTGAAGGTTTTCTATACAAAATGTCATCAGTATTCCGATGAGCTCTCAGGTATTTTAAAATATATTCATTTAGAAATTGTCGCCTATATGTGACACCATAAATTTTGTACCCTTCTCCACTTATAATTTCCTCTTACACGTGCATGAAAATATATTGTTAAAACGCACCTTTTATTTGGTTGTTGTATTTTTTGTCACTTTGTGTTACTTTTCTTTATTTTTTAAAAATTTTAAATACTGACCTTTAACATGATGTTCTCTCAAGCAGCATAATAAACGAAATATCTCTTTTTGAGATATCTGACACACACACAAAACGATATAAAATTCTTATGGGATCAGTGCTCGACGTCCATTGTAAAAGTTATTGTAAATTTTTCATAAGAAAAACGAAAAGGAAAACTTTTCAAACAATAAAGAGAACAAACAGCATGAACAATAATAAACGAAAAGAAACATTGCAGTAAATCTCTAAAGACATCTTCAAAACGTACACAAAACATTCACGTTCCTCCAAAGAATATTTCCTTCTGTCTCTCTCGCTACGTTTTTTTATGACTTTGTTAAAATTGTTAAAGACATAAAAATTGTCATATAAAATAATTTTCCAAGATGAAAGATTGCTCTATTCCAAATGAAATCTATTCCATAAAAAGTTTTTAAGAATAAATCTAATAGTGGGTATTGTGTGGGGAAATTTTTGGGCGGGTGGAGGTGGAACAACAAGTTGTAGAATATAGTTATAGTTAATTTTTATTGGCGATCTCAAGAGGGAAGTATCACGAAATTTTTTAATTGCAGAAAAAGTAGAGGGGGCTATTAAAAAATATTTTATTTTAAATTAACCAATTATCGCCTTTAGTTTGTGGGGAATAAAAAGTATGTTTGGAAGTTCATTAATTGGGATATTGTTGGAATTTTAAAATACTAAACATGAGGAGCGATTTTGAAATTTTATGCAAACGTTCATCGCGACTGCGCCTCAAATGGTCCGTCCGCTTATTATTATAATTTTGACTTACTCTTTCCAACATTTAGGCCGGTATTTCAGAAATAAATGATTCAATGTTGTCTTCCAATGCGTCAATTAAAGTGGGCTTGTCTATATAGATATGTGCTTTAACATGGACTCAAAAACAATTAGTCTAATGGCGTTAAATGCCACGATCACCAAAGTGACATAAAATGTTCAACAAACTCTCCTCTCAATAAGTCCATATTGTTACGACTGCTGTGTACAGCCAACTTACCACCGGTGACGTTATATGATGATATACCTCATTTGCAATACCAAGCATCCTAGGAGTAATAGCAATTAACAATTTATGGGGTCTTCGACGAGTCTTTCGAGGTATTGCAAACGGAATGACAAATTTAGAGTATAAAGAAGGGATGTGGTGTAATGGAAGACAAAAGAGGACAAATATATTTTTCAATTCTTCGGAAAAATATGTTTGAAATCTTCAAAATACCGTATGTTCATGGTCCTAACCCCATTTTCCATTTCAGGATATATCCCCTATATAAAAGTCCCGATCACTTTAAGGTACTATGGGGGAAATTTGACCCCTAGGAAGATCCAACCACTAACTATTGGTTCTAGAACCACAATTTTAGAACCACTAATGTTTTGTAACAGTTCAGGTCGTATTTACGATCCTATTTGAATGAAATTTGGCACAGGTCACTTATTTGGTCCAATGACTAATTTAGAGAGAAATCGAGATAGACCAATGTTAACTTTTGAGAATATAGAACAATATATTTCGATTTGCACGAATTGTGTCTAGAAGAATGTGTGCTATGTTTCGTAAAAGTCGGCTCAGAATTAGATATAGCTTACTCACTTACTTAGCTGGCTTGTGACAGTACTTTCGTTTCATAAGACGAGCTTAAAAAACATTTCCAGGCGCGTCGGTCTTTTGCGCAATTTTTCTAGTTTTAAAGATTCGTGGCCTTCCCCTTCTGCTGGTTCGCTTTTATATGCCTTTTGGGCTGGGGCATCTTCATCCATTCTCACAACATGACCTAGCCAACATCTCGCTGCTGCTCGATACGTCTGACAATGCCGATGGCCGAGACTGGCTGGTACAGTTCATGGTTCATTCGACGGCGATATTCACCGTCAACGCAGGTCTTTCGGAGAAATTTTCTCTCAAACACTCCAAGAGCTGCCTCATCTGCTTGCGTAAGTACCCATGCTTCAAATCCATATAATAGCACGGGTAGTGTCAGCGTCTTGTAGAGTGTGAATTTGGTCTGGCGGCAGGTGGCCTTGCTTTTGAGTTGCTTACTCAGACCACAGTAGCATCTTTTGGCCAATACTATCCTTCTCCGAATTTGAAAACTGATGACATTCGTTTTGTTTATGGGGATACCAATGTATATAAAATCTTTGACTACCTCGAAGCTGTAGTTTTCAAGTTCCACAGTTGGTCCAAGTCTACTGGACGTCTTGCGCATTGACACCATCAGCTTGGTCTTCTCGCCGTTTACTGCCAGACCCACTTTGGCAGACTCCTTCTCTCCATCAAAGGTGGCTGTTACCGCTCTCAATATTCGACCCATTATGTCGATGTCATCGGCGTAGGCGAGTAACATGTGTTGTTTGGTGCCCAGAGTGCCATTTCTGTTCACCTTTGCGTCCCGTATCACCTTTTTCAGCAGGATGTTAAAAAGGTAACACGACAAACTGTCACCTTATCTGAATCCTCGTTCGGTATTAAATGGCTCCGAGAGGTCCTTTCCGACTTTAACTGCTGATCTTGTGGTAGTTATCCCTTCTAGCCGAAATAATGTGGCTTTATAGTCGACGAATAGGTCGATGTGTTTTTCGTGGGTTTTTTTCCAGGATATGGCGCAGAGTGAAAATCTAGTCAATCGTGCATTTGCCAGGTCTGAAGCCGCATTGGTATGGTCCAATAATGTCATTGACCATTGGCTTCAGTCGTTCAAACAGCATGCTGGATAGCACTTTATATGCAGTGGGAAGGGGACTTATTCCTCTGTAGTTGGCACATATCGTATTTTCTCCATTTTTCTGAACGGGATACAGGATGCTGAGGTTCCAATCATTGGGCATGAATTCCTCAAGCCAAATTGAACTAATCAGCTGGTGCATGCTTCTTACCAGCATCTGACTACCAGTCTTGAATAGTTCGGCTGGTAACCCATCGGCACCTGCTGCTTTATTGTTCTTCAGCCGATTAATTGCTATTCTGACCTCATCTTGGCTAGGTGGTATACAATGTATACAGTCATATATTATTGGTTCTGCAGTATTACCTTCACAGCTAATATTTGATACCAGAAGTTTTTCAAAATGCTCCTTCAAGATCCTCAGCACGCTGTCTGTATCTGCCACCAGGTTTCCTTCTTCATCTTTATAGGAGAATATGCCTGCACCAAAGCCTTCTATTTGCTGTTTTACTCGTTGGTAAAAGTTTCGGACTTCATTCTGACTCCTGTACATCTCCATTGGTTCACGCTCACGTTTTTCTTGTTCTTTATTCTTTTTTCTTAAAATAAGTTTCTCCTCTTCTCCCGATAATTATCCATCGCATTTGTGGTTGCAGCTTTTCGACGTCGAGTTTCCTTGTTACATTAGATCGCAACTTTGCTGCTACATTGAGACGAGAGTGAACCTTGGCTGCCACAAGGTAATGGTCGGAATCAATATTCGCTCCTCGTATCGATCGAACGTCTAAAACACTGGACGAATCAAAACATGGTGAATTTGATTTCTCGATGCTTTAACCTGGTGCTGCTAACTATCATGTTTTTTGCTGCCGCGAAGTCTATCAACCTCATGCCGTTGTCGTTTGTTTCTTCATGGGCTGAATTTTTTGACGGTGGAATTTCGATTCTGACCAAATGGACCAAAACCTTCGGTCTTATATGCATGATGGAATCTAATGGTGATCTATCAACTTTTATTGAGTCATATTAAAGTAATAGCTGCGATACATTCTATAACTGAGGAATTGACATAAGGACATCCCACCTCATGGGGGAATAACAAGTTGACCGGCAGGAGGATCCAACTGTCCTTAGCATATACAGCAGGTGACTTAAAAATCTAATCTTATGTAGATACCCCAAACATGTAAAATATGTCTCGCATGTCTTATTTTATAACATCACTGGTAGCAGCAATTCATTCAGCTGCTTTGTTTAGAATTCTCACATTGTTGCAAAGTTATGACTCCTTGAGACACAGGCGAAGAAGTAGAAGCAGAACAAATAATGTTTATGGTTTTCAAGACAAACATCACACAACACATCAAGCATCCGTGTTTACGTTCTTTAAGACGGAAGCCGCCAAACAGTATGTGTCAGTGAGTGACTGAGTGAGTGTGTGTGTGTCACACTGTGTGAGTATGCAGCTAACAACTTCATACCGTCATCAAGTCAAATTGCTGCAGCTATTTGAATAGATATCTTATCATTTGTTTAACATATGATGTGAAAAATGCAATTTTATTGGTTGTAAAACATTTTTGGACCGAACGCATGTTGAGAGTAATAGGTGGGTGGGTGCAGGCAGGCACAGTGCAGTAAATCGGCATTTGGAAAAAAATGAAAGAAACGAACTCCCGTAGCCTTTTGAAGAGCCTGCGTAACAAATCATATTCATGTGTGTGTGTTTGTTGTGTTTTAGGTTAGATGTGTGAATTTAGGTTTTGGGGCAAGGCAGCCAGCCTGCCTGCCACTTTACAACTCTGACCTATGGCATTCTTGTTGTGTTCTCAAGTTTGTTGTTTTTTCGTGATGCTGTCGTCATTGTTGACAAAATGTTGTTAAATTTTATTTTTGTTTGTTTGATGTTGTTTTTGAAAGGAGACGCATTTTGTTTTGCTCAAACTCCTCCTGTAGACCCGCCTGCCTGCCACCGTTCCAAAAAATATTTTCACATTCCAATCTTTTATAACACAAACGTGTTAATGTTTGAATTTTCTTTAGCTAAGTTTATGACCAATTCTGTTTTTTCGTTCTGTTCATCTAACAACCGGCAGATGTTTTTGTCTTCTATCGGTTCCATAAAATATAATTTAATGTTCGGTTTTTTGTCTGTTTTTAATATATTTATGATGGACCTCTTAGGCTCACGCCATTGGGGAGCCATTAGTTGATGTTTTTTTTTCTTTGTTTTTTTCGAAGGGTATAAAAATTAGATTTTATTTTAATTCAGGTGGGGGATATTAAAAGTGGGACATTTTGCGGCATATGTTGTTCTGCGTTTTGCACGATGTGATGAATATAGTTTTGTTTTCCGATGCCGTCAACGTTATGTTATTTCGTAACATCTCTGAGATCAGAGGGCATTTGTAATATTTGTGAGTTTTATTAGTTAGTTTTTTATTAACAACATTATAATTAGGCCAAATTTTAATATGGTTAATAAATCATTTAGGAATATGTGTGGAAATTAATGGCTTAAATATTATGACTTGTCAGATAGGCAGATAGGGTAATATTTTGTTTTGATTTTATATATTTTATGGTCCCAGGGGGATTGATTACACGATGAACGGATTTGTTAGCCAACGCACGTTTCTCCACTAAAATTAAAAACACACGACAGAACTTAAATTTTCAAAGTTATACTGGCTTCTGTCACTAACTAAAAACTTAGAAGGCAATATATTTTTTAAAAAGGAGACAAAAAATACGCCATGCTGGATTTTCAATTTTAGCAGCCCTGTTGAAAGGTGTACTCGAACTTTTTGTACTAGAACCACCATTTAGTATACCAATCAGATCAACCAAATTAAATCTCGACTAGCTGAATCAACCTAGCTATGTTAATATGCCCTTTCGTCTGTCTATTATAACCTGTGACAAAATTACAGACCGTATATATGGACCGATAATTACGAAACTATTAACATATGTTCGGTTCTGGTCAGATCCTTCGGTCGAATAATCATGTTGGATTTAACGATGATATGATAAGTTTGGTGGGTCCAAATGCGTCATATCCTCCATCATGAGATTGATATTAGAGATATTCCAGTAGAAAATGAAATAAAAAATTTTCAGACACTCAGGTTTGGCTAGGACCTTGAAAATATGGAAAATGACGCAAGAAAAAGATTTCTGAAATCCTCCTAATACCGAATGGTGGTGTACCGTTATATGAGGCCACCCCAAAACATGGATCAATATTGATCATTTTTGGTAAGGAGATTTTATCTCCACAGATAACCCCTAAAATCATCATTAGAGCCAATTTCGTACAAAAACGTCTTCAAAAGTATCGAATATTGGATGGTACCGTTGTATGAGAACTACCCTAAAGAGTGGGACAATATTCATAATTTTTGGTATGAAAATTTTCTACCCAGTGAGAACCCAAACTACCAAATTACTGTTTCTGGCCAAAAGCTTCAATGTACATGGGTACCGTTATACATGTAAATAATTTGTTAATGGGATTTTGATTCGATTTTTAACCTAAAGTGAAAAATTAGAGCAAATTATGTTGTATCAATGCCTAAAAGATTTAAAATACTGGCTATTCAATTCCTTTAAGGCTATATTTTCTAGCGGCGGACGTTCACGTCCTAGGCCCAATTCTACCCCAAAGTTACTTTCTATAATTTTTGTAATTATACCCCCAGCCTTATGGCTAATGAGCGTATATACATTTTGATTCGTCAAAATTGTGTCTCATCGAAATATTGATTTTAATCCCCTATTTCTCTGACCAAATCCGTTTCAGACAAATTGGAGCCGATTTACAAATGTCCGTCTCTATGTCCGGCTGGGTGGTGCGCACGATAACTCTCGAAGGGAGCAACCGAAACTTTGCATATCGTATAATTTTTGCCAAACTCCTCTCCTCACTCCTTCTGGTACCTCCCTCACAAAGTGTCAAAATTTTCACTATTTATAAATCCAACATCAGGCGTATGGAATATTCGATTCGAACCAAACCTTGCACAACATATTATCTTTACCAAGTATAGATCAAGTCCGAAGTTGGGACCTGTCGGTCCTCTCCTTCTGGTACCTCAACCAAAAAGGGTCAATATTATATAAACTTGCCATTTTTAAGTGATTTAGATAACAGATTTGATCTAAATCAGAAACCTCTTCCGAGACCTCCTTAAATCATAGCAGAGGGTATATATCTGTCGGCAACACAGACTGACACATTTTTACATATTTTTATACCCTCCACCATAGTATAGTGTTGTCTTTCGTCAGGCAGGCAGGTCAAGTTCGAAGATGGGCTATGTCGGTCCACGTTTAGGCATAGCCCCCGTATTAGGGCACTCCCCCCCCCCAATTTCCTACATTTTGGGTTTTCAGGGCGCGCTTTTCTACCGCAATCGCTAAAATTTGGTACATTGGGGTTTTATTGGTTACTAAAACTCTCCACTAAAAATTATAAATATAGGTATACTTTATCCGGTAGCCCCCATATAACTCTACCTCTAATCGAATTCGCTGTAATTTGGTATTTTGAAAACGGATTTGGTAAAAAATCGCCCCCACAAAAATTGTTAATATTCGCAGTCGTTTAGGGGCCCAAGGACGAACCCTCTTAAAATTGGAAAATTTGCTTCAGATACATATATAGGTCCCATATATATTTTAGTCCGATTTTAAGTAAATGGTGCACCAAAGAACCAAAGTTATCATGATTGACACAAAACTATGTGTGTCAAGTTTTGTTGAAATCGGTTAAGATTTGGATGTATCTCCCATATATTCTTCCGATTTTAAGTAAATGATGCACCGGAGACCCAAAATATGGCTGATATACACAGAACATACAGTAGTTAGGATAACCTTACATGTAACGAGTCTCGTTGAAAACGGTTCAGATTTGGATATTCACAACGTACTGAAGTTACTTTATCATAACGTGTGTCAAGTTTTGTTGAAATCGGTTCAGATTTAGATATAGCTCCCACATATAGTTTCATCCAATTTTAAGTAAAAAGTGCATCAAAGAACAATAATATGTCCGATTGGCACACAATTTTGCAAAACATATTGATTGTAATATAGGCTGACGTGTGGAATCGGGTCAGATTTAAATATAGCTCCCATTAGCACTACATACTGAAGTTAGTGTAGTCTAAAGTGCAAGTTGTTTTTGAAATCGGTTGTTTTGAAATCGGTTCACATTTGTATATATCTCCTATATTTTTTGCGCCTGATTTTAAGTAGAACCCAAAATAAGGCCGATAGGCACAAATATCCACTTCATGTTAATTGGGCTCCAAATAAGTCCAACTTTACAACTTTCCTTACTGGTTGCAATATATTAATTTTTTATCCGTTTTCATTTCCGACACTATAAAGTATATATATATATATATTCTTGATCAGCGTAAAATTCTATGAGGATGTCCGTCAGTCTGTCCGCCTGTCTATTGTAATCACTCTAGCGTCTAAACGAATGAAAATAGATCGCCAAAATTTTTTATAGAGTCGAAGATGGGCTTTATCGAAGATGGGCTTTATCGTTATTTAGGCCCAGGTCCTATATAAAACATTCTACCTATTTAATATTTAGCGTGATGCACGGTATTGAGATTCAAAACTAAAATATTAGCTTCGAACTTGAGCTATATCGGCCCTTTATTAGGCATATCCCGTTATATTGAAAATACCAAGTATTCGATAATTCCTACACAATGTTGCCAATATTGGTCCCGCTTTATTATGTCCCATATAAATTTGCCCTCTAAATTGGAGTATTTTCAGGATTTACACATATTTTACCCTACCATGCGTTAATAATACATGTCAACATTTTGGGGTTTTCAGATTTTAAGGAAACCCCCATTGAAATTGCTGAAATTTATATTTGGTTTACAACAATCGATTGGTAGAATTGTGGTTATATGTATATTCCCCATATTTTCATTTTTGTCAGTATTTCTATGGTGGAGGGTATCCAAAGTTCGGCCCGGCCGAACTTAACGCTTTTTTCACTTGTTTCTATTAAAAGTACAGTTCGAGTTGGTATTTCAGCACTATCTGAAATCCCTAATATTACAGAGTTCTTTTTCCTTACTGAGTAAAATAAACAAAAGCTGAGCGGTCAGGACAGCCTTTTATGTATAGAGCTCTTGTTTGGACTAAATATTTCTTGTATTTGAGATTCATAATGAAATGAAAATTTTCACTCAAAATTTGTATTTATATGACAATGAAAATATTAGTATTTCTTATTTTAATGTTCGTTTAGAAAGACATCCTTTTCCCCGCTTGATGAACGATTTTCAAAGTATTGAGAAGAAGGTGGAACATATTTATACCCTACACAAGTATGTTGTCAAGGTATTATAGGTTTGTGCAGCCCCAAAAGTTTGTAACGCCGCGAAATATTGGTCCTAGACCCACTTTTAAGTATACCGATCGTCATATCTCGACTAGCTGAGTCGATCTAGACATGTGTGTCCGTCCATCCGTCCGTCCGTCCATTATAATTTGTAAACACGATACAGGCCACAGTTATGGACCAATCTTCATGAAATTTTGCATGTAGGATGGGTTAATATTTAGGGGATGAAATTGACCAAAAAATTTATTTGGTCGCTCCAGAGGTCGCAATTATGGCCCAAACTCCGCGAATTGTTGCATGGTGAAAGGGATCGGGCCAAAGAATAAGCATGCCTGTTTTGATAAAGATCGGTCAATATTTAGAGGGTCAAATGGACCCTGACTTTTGTGTGAAAAATAACAAAATTTGTATCCTATAGCGTATAGATTTATCCCTGAAGGACATAGACCCGAGAAGTTGATAGTATACCCAAGAGGAGTGGTTGACCTTTAAATTTATATCAATTTTATTGTCGTGTGTACTCGGATGTGGGAGTTACACTTAAATATTTACAGGTGCTTACGTACTCAGATATTATTTAGTAACCCATTACCACACTAGAGGGCGAAATATACCGCTGATCGCTTTTTAAATGTTGCGTTCCCGTTATGGTCACGGACCTGCCTATAATTTTCGGTGATGATTTGCGTGTGTGTTTTTTTTCGAGTCGATCTATAGGCCCCAATTGAAAGCCGAATATCACAACAAAAGCCACGGTGAAGGGAATTTGGACAAGTAATTAGAAGGACTGTACTGAATATTAGTAATATTTGTTTACCTCTAGTCAGTCAAGAGGGTGCAAATATCGCGAAATATTGGCCAGACTCAGAATATAGAACCACACAAAGTGAGATTTTCTAGGAAGTTGTGTAGGGTATCATATGGTCGGACCCGTCCGACTACTCTGCTCCGCTCACTGGTTTTACAGTACATAGGCGTAGTTCATATGAATACTCTTTAACAATTTTAATGTACTGCAACCCTTTGAAATGTTTTTCAACTCTCATGTAGCTTTTATTCTACCTTTTCTTTCTACAAATATACATATATCCATATTAAATCAAACGCAACCGGGAAAATGAGATAATTTGAAACAAATTAGTTTTTATATATATTTTGTTTGTTGCTTTCTTAACACTCTTAAGCCTTTTAGAATTATGGTATTTCCACATTTAATTGCTGCAATCGGGTAGGAAAAGCAAGACGCCCAAGAAATATCATAAAATGGCATATTTCCACCACCATTGCCACCAGTGGTATTAAATACTTAATATGGCTCTCTCATAAAAATACTTAATATGGCGGCCAAGGTCTGCTTTCGCAGTGAAGAACCAAAACAAGGATATCTTCTGGTTGTGTATTATCAACTAACCCGTTTTAATGTCTTGCACAATTAAATGGCAAACGTAAAATAATGTCACACGTGCCCCAGACATTAAAAACGGATCATGAAAAAGACTTCTACGGCAAATTATGCGCTTAGTAGGAATTCCTTAAGTATGTTTTTATTGTATCCAATTCCAGGCATTCCCTGTGATTAGCTTGAGAAGAAAATGAAACACTCACAGCTCAGTTGATGTACATTACAAGAAAATGCTGAGAAAGTATATGGACAAAAAGGCAGAAGAAGAAATTGCGGCAACAATGACAGCCACTCACTGCCTTAGTGAGTCGGAATGAATGAGAATAAGGCAATGGTTGATTGGTTGAATGAGTGGCTCTGCTTGTACTACGAAATTTTATGCTCCACAAGTATAAGTAAGTACGGCACAAATTGTGCTTACTTCTAAAGGTTATAATTAAGATATAAACTGAATTAACGTTAATAATATTTCATTGTCATTTAAGTGGTACAGATAGAGATACCAAAACGAAAGATAGATACAACAATAATACAGAATATAACAGAACTACATATTATCAACTTAATTGTCACAGTCACATCTGCTGGAACATCATCAGCGTAGTCGTCATCATCATTGTAGTAGCGAAGATTTGGCATTCATACTATTTGTGTGTTGTGCCCCAAAATTGTAGATAAGAAATGCTTCTCAAGCCAAGAATTATTCCCAGGCTTAAGAATAACCAGAATGTCACTATTATTGTTCGGCAAACTTTTGAGGTTGCGATATTTAAAGGAATGTTTTCATGAAAACAGAAATATGTTTACACTATCCCTCACTGTGGTACATTATGTATTTCTATATATTACATACAAAGGAAACGAAGGTATAGATACAAGGCACAATGCTGAAATTGGTCATTATTGTCTATACTTTAAACACAGATATCACCCATTTGTTGAAATACCGTCATAAATCGAAATAATTTTTGAGTTAATGATGAAGAATTGTTCACTATATTAGACTTCATGTTGAGTAAAAAAAACAGATAAATTTCTCTCTCCTTCAATCTGATTGAGAAGCTGTAGAAATTCCTATGTTCATAGTAAGGTATGATGCAATTGAAAATTTAAAACGTATTTTCTGCAAAATCGGTTTTTATTTATGCTAATCTTGCAGCAAATGAACCATATATAAGATCCTATGGTGTATTATTGTACCCTACACAACCCTAAGTTTGTTGCTATCCAAGTGGTTATAGCCCCGCGAAATATTAACCATATCCCGACTAGCTGAGTCTATCTATGTAGATATTTGCATCTTACCATCTGTCTATTATAGTTTATATATTTGTCTGTTTTGTCGAATAAGTATGACTGTTTTGTTATGTATCGGGTCAAATAAAGAAAGGCTATGGTTTCAAAAATGTACAAATTTTCTCCAAAAGGATATGTGGTTGACCACACTATGAAGTGTTAATGTCGCGTTGATTCTCATGTAATTTTACATGAAGTTCTGGATATGACTTAATAATATAATTTTGTTTGATTTCCCGGTCGTTCTATAGGCCACAACTTGTTGAACTTCTCGGTCGATCTAGAGGCCACA
Organism: Musca vetustissima; assembly: GCF_032173495.1. NCBI lineage: Eukaryota > Metazoa > Arthropoda > Insecta > Diptera > Muscidae > Musca > Musca vetustissima. The sequence continues at coordinate 19,168 of NW_026882917.1, forward strand.
ATTATATGTCGATAATCACAAACTTTACACCATAAAGGAAATCTGAACCACTAATAAGATTGTATGTTTTTATACCCTACACAACTATGTTGTCAGGGTATTATAGCTTTGTGCAGCCCCAAAAGTGTGTAACGTCGCGAAATATTGGTCCTAGACCCACCTTTAAGTATACCGATCGTCATATCTCGACTAGACATGTGTGTCCGTCCGTCTGTCCATTATAATTTGTAAACACGATACAGGCCACAGTTATGGACCAATCTTCACGAAATTTTGCATGTAGGATGGGTTCTGGCCAATGAAGACCCCTATTGTTTTTGATAAAGATCAGTTAATATTTAGGGGATGAAATGGACCAAAAGCTTTATTTTTGTCCAATTTTCTGGTCGCTCCAGAGGCCGCAATTATGGCCCGAACTTCGCGAATTTTCACATGGAGAAGGGGGTTGGGCCAAAGAATAAGCATGCCTGTTTTTATAAAGATCGGTCAATATTTAGCTGGTCAAATGGACCCTGATTTTTGTGTGGCGTATATATTTACTTCTGAAGGAAGGAGGAGTGGTTGACCTTTAAATTGATACCAACCATATTGTCGTAGGTACTCGTATGCGGGAGTTACACTTAAATATTTACAGGTGTTTACGTATTCATATAATATTTAGTAACCCATTGCCACATTTTAGGGCGGATATATAGCCTGATCGCTTTGAAATGTTCCATGAGGTTCCAGTTATGGTCAAGGACAACGCCTAAACTGTTAGGTGATGATCAGATAATAATTTTTCGGATGAAGTGGACCGAAAACTTAATTATTTGTACTTTTCGAGTCGAAAGCCGAACATCACAACACAACCTACAGTGAAGGGAATCTGGACAAGTTATTAGAGGGGCTGTACTGATTATTAGTAAAATTTTCTGACCTCTAGCCAGTCAAAAGTGTGCAAATATCGCGAAATATTGTCCAATCTCAGAATATAGAACCACAGAAATTTAGATTTTCATGGAAGTTGTGTAGGGTATCGTATGGTCGGCCCCGTCCGACTATACTGCTCCGCTCACTGGTTTTATAATGAATAGCTATTTAAATGAACCAAGACTTTTAATTTAATACATATATATTCTATTGAGGGTAGAGTTCGAGTTTTCGTATTTTTATACCGTCAACCATAGTATGGAGGGTATATTAAGTATGTTTTTCCGCTTGTAACTCACCGAAATAAACATTTCCGACCCTAAAAGGAACATATATTCTTGATCAGCGTAAAATTCTATGAAGATTTAAGCATGTCCGTCTGTCTGTTGCAATCACTCTAGTATCTACATCAATTCAGATATATCGCAAAATTTGCATAGAGTTGCCTTTTTTCTGCAGGCAAGTCAAGTTCTAAGGTACTACCCTTATGAGGGTACCCTAATTGTCTATAATTTGGGGTTCTTGAACGCACTTTCCAACGAATTCGCTGAAATTTGGTACATAGGGTTTTTATTGAGTACCAGAACTTTCACTTAAAATTATAAATACAGGTGCACATTTTCGGATAGCCCTCATGTAAAAGTACTCCAAATTTCCGATATTTTTGGGTTTTAGAGCGCGTTTTCAACCGAATTTGCGGTATTTGGCATTTCGCGTTCTTAGTGGGTACTAAAACTTTCGCACTAAAAATAATAAATATTTTTGGATTTTTGAGCGCGTTTTTCAAACTCGGCGTATCCCATATAAGAGTACGTCTCAATTTTCGTTTTTTTTTTTTTTGCTGTTCTTGAGAATATTTTTGAACAGAATTCGCTGTAATTTGGTATTTTGTATGGAAGATTTGTTACCTCCCTACCAAACATTCGGCTTTTTTGTAGGAGTCCCCATACAACAACTTTTTAGAACCTTCATCACACTGTGGTACTGCGTATTATGTCTTTGTTCATATGTCCTTTACAAAATATGCCGGACGGAAATGCATAAATCGACTCAAAAAGTGATTGATTTATGCATTTCCGTCCGTCCATGATAAATTTTAACAAAGTACAGCTCTCATTTGCATATTCTCAATGTATTTATGAACCCGCAATTGAATGAATCAACAATTCCAAATTAAAGACTTAGTTGGTAAATGCGATTAAAACATTTTTAAATACCGAAAATCTAGCGGGACATTTATATGGGGCTTTGTCAAAACATAAATATATTTCGAAAATTGCTTGCAAATAATTTTTCGTCTTATTAGAACCCCGAGAGCAAAATTACAACCACATCTGTGTGAAAATGAATGTAAAACCTTCGAAATATCAAAAATAGGGCGGTTATTCTTATAAAACAGCTGGAGGTCTTCTTTTAATAGATGAGTTGGATGTCTGCTTCTTGTTGAAGGGCTGGAGGTCTTCTTTCAATTGAAGAGCTGGAGGTATTTTCTTATTGGAGAGGAACCAAAATACTAAATTAGAACCATTTCAGTTGAAAAACGTGTCCAAATCGCCAAAATGCCGAATATTGGTGGGCATCGTTATAATATATTCTATTTTTAAAACTAAACTTTCTAGGAGTAGTAGCAAGGCAGTTTTTAAAAGGCCTATCTTAAAATATTACGAGTTTTATTATGGTTTCAACAGACAGATTTTATTATATTATAGATCCTCGTTAGTTTTTCACAACAGTATATGAAACTTCAATATTCCATTTAATATAGTCCAATTTTAGCAAACGATTTCATTCATTTAATTATCTGCATTACATTAGCAATTAAAAGACACATTTAGGTTCTCTCAAAATCTATTCAAAACCAAAAGTTCATTCTATATGTGAAACTTCTTTCTTTGGAGAGAAAGAACATCGTTGAGTTGATTCATTATATCCTTCACCACACTGTGGTACAGGGTATTATGTCTTTGTGCATATGTTTGTAACAGGCAAAAATAATCGAGATAGACCCATGGTTCCTTTTGAGAATATACATAGAATCACTTTCTAAGTCGATTTATGCATGTCCGTCCGTCCGTCCGTCTGTCTGTCCATGTTAAATTGTAAACAAAGTACAGGTCGCATTTATAATCCGAATTTGATGAAATTTGGCATAGGTCACTTATTCGGCCCAAGGACGAACCCTATTGAAATTGGGAAAAATCGGTTCAGGTTTAGATATAGCTCCCATATATATATTTAACCGATTTAATGTAAACAGTCCCTATATATCTTTCGATTTGCACGAAATTTGGTACAATTTGGTAAGTTTCGTAAAAATCGGTCCAGATTTAGATATAGCTCCCATATATAGTTTCGTCCGATTTTATGTAAATGGTGTCCCAAACTCCCTATATATCTTTCGATTTGCACGAAATTTGGCACAACGTACTGAATTGAGCCTATAATGATGTCTGCCAACTTTCGAGAAAATCGGTCCAGATTTAGATATAGCTCCCATATATAGTTTCCTCCGATTTCATGTGAATGGTGCACCAAAGTCCCTATATATCTTTCAATTTGCACGAAATTTGGTACAGCCTAATCATTTAGGTCTAGAATGATGTTTGCCAAGTTTCGTAAAAATCGGTCCAGATTTAGATATAGCTCCCATATATAGTTTCGTCCGATTTCATGTAAATGGTGCCCCAAAGTCCCTATATATCTTTTGATTTGCACGAAATTTGGCATAACGTACTGAATTAAGCCTAGAGTGATGTCTGCCAAGTTTCGAGAAAATCGATCCAGATTTAGATATAGCTCCCATATATAGTTTCGTCCGATTTCATGTAAATTGTGCCCCAAAGTCCCTATATATCTTTCGATTTGCACGAAATTTGGCATAAAGTACTGAATTGAGCCTAGAATGATGTCTGTCAATTTGCGAGAAAATCGGTCCAGATTTAGATATAGCTCCCATATATAGTTTCGTCCGATTTCATGTAAATGGTGCCCCAAAGTCCCTATATATCCTTCGATTTGCTCGAAATTTGGCATGACGTACTTAATTAAGCCTAGAATTATGTCTGCCAAGTTTCATGAAAATCGGTCCTGATTTAGATATATCTCCCATATATAGTTTCGTCCGATTTCATGTAAATGGTGCCCCAAAGTTCCTATATATCTTTAGATTTGCAGTAAGTTTGGTACAGCCTAATCATTTAGGTCTAGAATGATGTCTGCCAAGTTTCGAGAAAATTGGTCCAGATTTAGATAGATATAGCCCTTTTTATTATAGATTGATTTTATGTAATTGACGCACCATATATATTTTCGCCCGATTTCAAGTAAATTGGGCATCAAACTCCTCATGTTAGTCAGATTGACATCAAAGTTTGCATATCGTACAAAATTGAGCATAAAATTATATAGTTGCGTTTTCTAGAAGTACAGACATAGCCCAACGGATGACCTATTTATATTTGTTTGAAGTCGATTTACATACTTTATGGATAGATCTAGGTAGATTCACATTTAGATAAATATCACATATTTTATTTCATCCAATTTCATGTTAATAGTCCTGTTTAATATACCCATAGTGGTGAAGGGTATCATATAGTCGGCCCCGTCCGACTTTACTACTTTCCTTACTGGTTTACTTTTCAAATTATCTGGCATTTAATCCACAAACACACACAACATCACAAATAACAACAACAAGCACCACATTTATTCAATTCACCAAAAAGTACTCCATCGCCGACAAACAGTCACTCCCTCGTGTTCAGTCATTTACTCACACAGTCTCTCATTTCCTTGAAGTTAACCTCATAGCATCTGTCGAGGGATTTTCATTAATTTCCAAGCTCAATTACAAATTTACCCTTTAATTTTCGTTAATTACCAGTATGAATAATATACAGAGAGGGCATTAAAAAGACAGTCAGAATATACGCTCTCTAGCTCTCTAATACACCATTAATAGCATAGCATGAATCCAAAGGCGCCCAGCCAGTCAGTCAACACAACAGCGTAGTAATATTCAACACCAGTAGCTTAAGTCTAATTAGATCTTATCAAACAAATGGGGCTTATTAAATATAGAAATACAAAAGCAAACAAAGAAGCGGTATATTGCCTGCGCAAAGAGCAAAGTCAAATTAAAATTGTTAATGAAAATTTGGTTTGTTATTTTTAGAATAAATGTTTTATGTGCTTTCTTTTCAAAAAATAAAGTAATGAATAATTATGGGATTTTGAAGACAGCAGCAGAAAAAGAGTTGGTGTTAAAAATTAAGGACGTTTAAAAGAACATTTCTAGACGATATAAAATGAATTAACGATATTTGTGATTCATATCCTGTGGTATTGTAGATGGGATATATCGGTATACATTTTGAAGAAACAACCAGAACCTACATATAACCACCATTTTAAGGTATTAGTAGGTTCTTGTCAGATTTTCTAACTAAAGGACGGTTCTCGGAGAGTGAAGCTGAATTTTTTCGATAGAGGTCCATGTTTTGACTTATTAGGCATTTTTATGGTTTCAGCAACATTTTACAAGCAAAGTGATTGGCTATAAGTAATTATTTTGCGGTTTAAAATAAGAAATACAACTTCGCATAAATTTGATAATATAGGTCAATGTTGTACTTTAGCACTTTTTAAAAGCCACTATAAAATTTTGTGTATTTTTATGTTCCTGGACCCATTTTGCAACGAAAGTGGACATTTTTAGATATATCTCATAAATAAAAGATCACAGCACACTTTCAGCATGCTGACGTCCCTTACCGAATTTACCAATATAAGTACCTGAAATTTGGTATTTCGTTTTCATAGAGGGTAAAATAATTTAATTATAATTTATTTACAATGGCTAGACTATATTATTCAGGACAATGTCTCAGGTAAAGCCACGACAAAGGCTGACATAGAATTAACGGAAACTGACGGAATCATTAACACTAGAACGCCGAAGGCGGTCATTTTGACCGCTTTCCAATTTCAAGTACAAAAGCAACTGTGCATTTAATGACACTTTTTTTAAATTTGGTGAATTTTTTATAATAAACGTAATTCTAGGAGGTACAAAAAGTCACCATATTTTAAAAATTCCAACGGTGTTAGAAAGAGTATATGACTGGCTCTCGTATGAACTAGGATTATTGACTTCGCTCTAAAATTAATAAAATGGCGGACCTTTGAAAAAATCTATTTGGAAAATCGCCGATTTTTGACCAAAAATCAAGTTAAAAAATAAGGAAGATCTTCACCGATTAGCTTTATCCTAGTTCATACGGTAGCTGTACAGTCACAGAGAAACGTGTAAAAATTTGAAATCGATTGGGTTATTAGTTTTTGAGTTATCGTACCCGTCATTCGCAAAAGAGAAAAACACATTTAAAGTTTGAGAAGCCCTTCAGCCGTCACTTGATGTTGACACAATAAATCGGCTATACCTTCAAGAGTTCTTGAGATTTTCACTTGAAATTTTGTAGAGACATTCTTGAATTCGAGTAGATTCGATTTAAATCATAAAAATGTTTGACCCCGAGAATGGGGGGTCCCCTTAAAACAAATATCAATCGGACACCAGTTGATTATTTGGAGTCCAATTAACATGAAATCGGTCGAAGATATATATGGGCTTCAAAACGCAATTACGTCATCCTATGCTCACGTTGTGCAACATTTCGCGTCAATATGATAAACATGAGGAGTTCTGTGCGCCATTTACTTAAATTGGACGATAATATAAATAAAAGCTGTACCGAAATCTATACCGGGTTCATCGGTTTTACTAATTTCAGTGTGTTTTGTGCATATCGGCAACATTTTGATTTCTTGGTGCATCATTTACTTTAAATCGTTAGAAAATATATATGGGAGCTCTATCTAAATCTGAACCGATTTCAACAAAACTTGACACACCTTTGTACCATTCGGCCTAACCTTGGGTCTTTTGTGCTCCATTTACTTAAAATCGGACGAATCTATATATGGGAGCTATATCGAAATCTGAACCGATATCTACAAAACTTAGCACACGCTAGGCTATACTATAATACAAACGGCCTATATTTGGGACTTTGGTGAAACTTTTACTTAAAATCGGACGAAACTATATATATAGAAGCTATATCTAAATATAAAGCGATTTCAAAAAAAAAAAAAAAAAATAACATACGTTATGATATAGCAACTTCAGTACGTTGTGCAAAATTTTGTGCTAATCGGACCCACCTGGGGAGTTTGGTGCACCATTTATATCTAACTTTTAGGTTATATTAACTTCAGTACGTAGCTTTGCGATTTTGATGGTCCATTTACCTAAAATCGGACGAAAATATATATGTAGAAGCTATATTTAAATCTGAACCGATTTCAACCAGACTTGCCAGAGATTAATTTATATTAACTACAGTCCATTGTAGATAATTGTGTGGCAATCGCAACCTTTAGTGCATAATTTACATAAAATCGGAAGAAAATATATATAGGAGCTATATCTAAATCTGACCCAAAACTTAGCACACATCATTCTAGACCTAATTCAGTACGCTATGCCAAATTTCGTGCAAATCGAAGGATATCTAGGGACTTTGGTGCAGCATTTACATTAAATCGGATGAACATAGATATGGGAGCTATATCTAAATCTGAACCGATTTTCACGAATCTTTACACACATCATTCTAGACCCAATTCAGTACACTGTGCCAAATTTCGTGCAAATCGAAAGAAATTTAGGGTCTTTGGTGCACCATTTTCATAAAATCGGACGAAAATATATTTGTTTGCTATATCTAAATCTGAACCGATCATCACGAAACTTGGTAGACATCACCCCAGCTCAATTTAACACGCTAAGCTTAATTTCGTGCATATCGAAAGATATATAGGGACTTTGAGCTACATCTAAATCTTAACCGACTTTTATGAAACTCTGTGCACATCATTTCAGACTCAATTCAGTACGCTGTTCAAAATTTCGTGCAAATCGAAAGAAATTTGATGCACCATTTACATAAAATCGGACCAAAATATATATGGAAGCTATATATAAATCTGAACCGATTTTCACGAAACTTGACATATATCACTTCAGGTTTAATTTATGCCAAATTTCGTGAAAATCGAAGGATATATAGGGACTTTGATGCACCATTTACACTAGATCGGACGAATATATTTATGGGATCTACATCTAAATCTTAACCGATTTTTCCCAATTTCAAAAGGGTTCGTCCTTGGGCCAAATGAATGAAAAGGAACACAAAGACATAATACGCTGTACCACAGTGTGGTGAAAGGTATAAAAAATAAAATGTGAATAAACCAATACCGACCGACGATTCGAGCCCTGTCATCATCCTAGCATCGTGAGACAACATCTCTTACAGATGTAACAAGTCGCGTCGGTAGGAGAATAACCACGAACAAGACACGGAAATATAATATAATAATATTTTCGGTTTTCTTCTATCTTTTCTCTACAGAAGGCGTCCCTCAAAAGGATCCTCCCTCGCTTTGAAACCCCAACGATCCTCATGTCCGACTCTGAAAGTAAGTTTATCAGCCTCGGTTTCATGAAATACTTAAATGAATCGGAGTTCGCTACCAGCTGACGGCACCATATTGCCCACAGGAAAATCCGACCGAAAGAGCCAACATACCTGAAATATCCTTGGTGATAAATACGAAAACTTCAGAGTCAACAGTTATTTAACACAGTGTTGCGAATAAAGACTACCAAAAACATTAAAATAGTCCGAAACCATCTATCCGTCGACGGCCTTAAAAACCAGTAGTAGAGGAAAAGGTATTGTTAAATCAGTACCCACAGTTCACAGCAGTATAACTGTTCGCAGCTAATATAGTTCAAAAGTACAAGGGATAATTCGAAGTTATCGAATTCGCATCGCCGGTGACTACGAGGACAGGAGAAACGCTCATATATGTAAGCTCAAACCATTTGTTGCTTATTAATGTTTCACCCTTTTCCCATCTACAGATTTTAAAGCAGGATAGTGAATAGCAAATTACCAAGCATTACGAGGTGAGCCTAAACCGATTGATGCCCCAGGACATCCTAACGGATCAACCATATGCGAGACCAAACGAAGTAACCCGTGCGCTAAAAATTGTACGGCGCCGAGGCATCAGCGAAAAACTCATTGAGTAACACATTCCGTTATATGGGGTAGCCCCCCTTTCGATTGTCATCCCCATGGTGAAGGGTATAAAAAAATCGGCCGGGCCGAACTTAACACCGTTTTTATTTGTTTTTCGCTAGTTTTTCCTATTTTCGGTAATGCCTTGCAATATTGGTATGCAAAAATTTACATTATTAATATATGAGATGTAATATATATATATAAATATATATATATATATATATCTGATCTTTGAGTCCTAAAGGTGTGACAAACACACTACACATAAAATGACTAAAAGAAAGACTGCATAGTTATGTCCAAAGGAATGCTGAGGACCATAACTGTCGCTAAAAATTTAATGATTTCCTTATCTGAGTTTATATGTAATAACTACAGAATGGTTTTTAACACTATTATGAACTGGATCAAAATTAACGGGAACGGATCAATAGGAGTCGGTGGGATCGTTTTCTTTGAAGATATATTCTGTTTTTGTCCCAAAGAGGATTGCTTTTTGTGTCCACCTTACAACTGTGCGGTTTTTTCGGTTTTAAAGCTTACGGGTCACTGTTGACGCCAATACTGGGTATCTGAATCTTTATGTCGATCGCTACACCGTTTGAAAAAAACCTCAGAAAACGATATTTTAAGTAATATTTTCTGTATACGATTTCAGACAGGTACCGAACTATTTAACATTCCTTTTACATTTTAAACCTACACACATAAAATCACATTATACTTTATGGTATATATTATTTTCGATGTTGTTAACAAACTCAGGTGACTTCGATATGATGTTGCTGCTGTCAAAAACGTGTTGTACACCAAAAAACATAACATAACCGAAGGAAACAAACGAACACCATCTTCCTATATCAACTTCACACCATATACGTGATGTGTCACTATATCATAGAAGACATTCTTTATGGTCATATTTCATCTATTCCCTACCTCTCTCGCTTCCAACCTTCCGCCACGGCATATATTGCCCTTGTCATTTTGTCTAAGATGCAAAGATAGTCTTAGCGCGCGATGAATCCTCCAGTAGAAATCTCATTCCAACTCGTAAACATGTCATAATTCTAACATTTTGCAGTTTGATGTTCAGATACGAGTCGTAGTAGTTGTTGTGGTTGTAGTACCTACTTGTTGTCATGGGGCAATAAAAAACGATGATGACTGTTAACGGTTAGTTGTTGTTGATGTTGTTATTGCTGACATTTTGTTGGTGGCTGCAAAAAAAGAAAACAAAAAAATCAAATCTGCAACTACAACCACTACTGCAATAAAAATAAAAGAAATTCAACAAAAAAAAATAACCATTGCCAATGTTGTTCCCTTAGCGAACACGTGATGTTGTTCATTTTTTTAAGGAAACAAGAAAAAATTTACTATAGAAAAAAATTTTGAGGTGTGCTTTTCACAACCCCACATAAAATCGGTGAACACACCAGCAACAGCAACAAAAAACCTTCAACGACAATTGCTGCTGCTGCTGTTGATATTTTTCCTCAGTTGCTGCCATTGTTGGTAATTGTTATAGACATCATCTCATGTTGTCATAGCTGCCTGGCTATTGTAATTGTTGTTCATTGACTGGAACAAAAAAAAAAATCAAAACAACAACAGCAAGTTCGCTTAACTGCCAACAACAATAGCAACAACATATAAAACATAGCAAAGGATTAAAATGCTGTAGTAATTGTAGTTTCAAACATGATATTAATAACTGCAACACAGTAAAAACTCCAATTTTTTTGTTTGCTCTTCATCAGCTATCACTGGGTAGTTAGGCAGGCAGGCTAACTGGCAGCCCATTGCACCATCTTTGTTTCGAAAAAGGTTTGTAACAAACAACAACAAAAACAATATATATGAACGGTTTTGTGTTAGATTGAACGTGCCTTAGTTCAGGAATTTTATTCCAAAGTTTTTTCTTCTTCTGTATGGGTACTGTATTTAAACTAATAAAGGTTTGAAAAATGGGCTTTTTTTGTTTCTGAAAAGAGATTACACTAAAAAACCTAACAATAGCAAAAACAACAAAAACAGCAATTGCTAAAAGGTCATGATTTCGTTGTAAAGCCCAAAAAATCACGTAAAAATTAACAATAGCACAAAATTTAAATATTTTTATGGGTAACACCAATACACCGGAATTCAGTGTACAGGATTAAATCCAAATTACTTGAATGGGGAGGTTTTTTTAAGAAAATTATAAGTTATAAAATTTTGAAAGTTTTATTAGAAAATTTTCTCCGGGAATGATAAAGGAATTCAAATTTTAACAAATTTCTAGTACACAATACCCTAACCTCCACCATAGGTATACCTGCAGATATTTTTTCCAATCTTACATGGGAAAATAATACAGCGAATGATTTTGGGAAATGTAGTCAAAACTTTGGATCTAATAAAAAAGGGAAGGGATCTTAATATAGGGGATGTAACAAATAAGTGGATCTATGGCAACAATGTTTTCCATTGCAGTTAATTTTTGAGATGACATGTCCGCAGTCAAACCGAATGAGGAAGGGGAGTTTTATTGAACACTAAATATTCCAAAACACTGTGGCTCATAAGATTTTAGATTGGGTCCCCAAAGACAAAATATAGTTATTCATATGTGCTTATGTCTCTGTGCATATGTTAGTAACAAGCAAAAGAAACGAGATAGACAAGGCACATGGTTCCTTTTGAGAATATGCATAGAATCACTTTCTGAGTCGATTTATGCATATCCGTCCGTCCGTCTGTCTGTCTATGTTAAATTGTAAACAAAGTACAGGTCGCATTTATGATCCGAATTGGATGAAATTTGGCATAGATCACTTATTTGGCCCAAGGACGAACCCTATTGAAATTGGGAAATCGGTTTAGATTTAGATATAGCTCACATATATATATTTAACCGATTTAATGTAAACGGACCCTATATATCTTTATATCTTTCGATTTGCACAAAATTTGGTATAGCCTAATCATTTAGGTCTAGAATGATGTCTGCCAAATTTCGTGAAAAACGGTCTAGATTTAGATATAGCTCCCATACATAGTTTCGTCTGATTTCATGGTAAATGGTGCACCAAAGTCCTTATATATCCTTCGATTTGCACGAAATTTGTCATAACGTGCTGAATTTAGCCAAGAGTGATGTCTGCCAAGTTTCGAGAAAATCAGTCCAGATTTAGATATAGCTCCCATATATAGTTTCGCCCGATTTCATGTAAATGGTGCTCCAAAGTCACTATATATCTTTCGATTTGCACGAAATTTGGCACAGCTTACTTGATTGAGTCTATAATGAAGTGTGTAAAATTTCTTGAAAATCGGTTTAGATTTAGATATAGCTCCCATATATAGCTTCGCCCGATGTCAGGTAAATGGTCCACCAAAGTCCCTGAAAATCATTCGATTTGCACGAGTTTTGGCATAAATTAGGTCTAGAATGACGTGTGCTAAGTCCAGATTTAGATATAGCTCCCATATATAGTTTCGCCCGATTTCATGTAAATGGTGCTCCAAAGTCACTATATATCTTTCGATTTGCACGAAATTTGGCACAGCTTACTTGATTGAGTCTATAATGAAGTGTGTAAAATTTCTTGAAAATCGGTTTAGATTTAGATATAGCTCCCATATATAGCTTCGCCCGATGTCAGGTAAATGGTCCACCAAAGTCCCTGAAAATCATTCGATTTGCACGAGTTTTGGCATAAATTAGGTCTAGAATGACGTGTGCTAAGTTTAGTGAAAATCGGCTCAGATTTAGATATAGCTCCCATACATAGTTCCGCCCAATTTTAGGTAAGTGGTATGTCAAAGCCCCTATATATCTTCCGATTTGCACAAAATTTGGCATAGCCTACTGAATTGAGTCTAGAATGATGTGTGTAAAAGTTCTTGAAAATCAGTTCAGATTCGGATATGGATCCCATATATATTTTAGACCGATTTAATGTAAATGGTGCATCAATGTCCCTATATATCCTTCGATTTCCATGAAATTCGACATAGCGTACTGAATTGAGTCTTGAACGATGTGTGTAAGATTTCTTGAAAATCGGTTCAGATTCAGATATAGCACTCATATATATGTTCGCCCGATTTTAAGTAGGACCCAAAATATGTCCATTAGGAACAAAACCTGCTGAAATTAGTATAACCTAACTTGTGGCAAGTTTCGTTGAAATTGGTTCATATTTGGATATAGCTTTCATATCTATTTTCATCCGATTTTAAGTAAATGGTGCACCAATTGAGGTTTGTAATATCGACATGAAATTTTGCACAACGTACAAAATTGAGCATTTCGATATTTTTGATATTTGCTTTAAATCAATTTACATAATTTTGTCCCATGTAACAAACAAAGGACATATTTATGGATTGATTTAAGTCGGTTCACATTTAGATAAAGGTCACATATTTTAGTTCATCCAATTTCATGTTAATGGACCTACTGTTATGATACATTCGTTTAATATACCCATAGTGGTGAAGGGTGTCATATAGTCGGGCCGTCCGACTTTCCTACTTTCCTTACTGGTTTTTTATTATATTTGAAAATGTAGCCTCATATCTTGTTGTGTAGCTATTGTATGTCCATCTAACTCGATACCTTGTGTGTCCTTTTCGGCCTTAATTCATTCACCGGACTCCAATTATCCCAATATACGATTTTTCATCATCGTAATATTCTATAATACAAAAATGTTGCTCATAAGATTATAGATCGGGGTCTTGATCTATTCTCAATTTTACCCCCTTCTTGTCACTAAAACCCTTTATGTATGTAGTTCAATAAATACAGTATACATTCCTTATTATGTTGAACTGTAAGATTCGTCCGGATTACTTTCTAAAAACATTTATAGTTATGCCAAATATGAACCGTTCTCAATACCTTATATGCACATCATTAGAGAGCTAGTAAACAAAAATGCTAAACTATTATCGGTTTTATTATTTGAATTTCCGGTTCAAAAATGTATTATTAATTAATCATATAACCGGAAAATATATATAATGTGAACTGATTTTGGTAACATTGGTACCTGTTACAAAACAGCGGAATGCAAATGTCCTCATCCGTTCATCTCGGCGACTGGTACATGTGCTCATAAATGTGAATATATGTATTAGTTAATATCCCCTATTGCACATTACAAAAGGGGAACTTCAGTTTCCTATAAGACTGTTAAACACCCATTCCTGCATGTCACTCATCAACAGCTAACAATTGGATTTTATACTTCTTTTGAATTGCCTTTTGAGATCACATTTACAGTCCGTTTATTTTTTATGCTTCACTATTCTCTTCGTATGCTTTCTTTTCGCTGTGCGGCAAAAAGGAATGACTGCAACAACAACAACAGCAACAATTTACGATTGCAGTTTTGCTTTCATTCGAACTGGCCGGGGTAATGCATCACTAACAAATATGACACTTAATTTTAAATATCCCGGCATAATGTGGACATTATTATTGTGTGTGTGTGCCATGTGTCAGGAGATGAAAGTCATATCGCTGCAACAACATGAATGCAGCGAATTTCAGAGTACACCAACCAAACTAAATAAAATCAGAGAATGCCGCCATGCAGTTAAGGCCATCATTATTGCCACCATGTCGTGTCACTTGTTTTCTGTCGTACAAAATGGGAATTACGATTGACATGCTAGTTTGCAGTAAAAATGATGAAAGGCAATTTAAATTTAAACATTAATAGCAACATAAATATTAACGTGTAAGGGTTGAACGGAAAGCAGAATAAGTAATTTCATTTGGCAATAAAAGGAAATTTATGATATGCATGTTTTTCGTCAAAGGGCGCCAATGATTAACAATTAGCAGTAAAGGCGGAGATGAGATGATAAAGAACCACCGAAGACGTAAACAACGCTGCTGCATTGAAATACATATAATTGCAATTTCTGCAGCTTAATCAAACTTTCTTCATGGCAGGTGAGTATTCCTCATACCCAGACCATGATCTTCATTTTGTCGCATAGTGTATACCTATGCGTTAAGAAATATTATCCATCTTCTATGTAGGCCTAAATGAGTCTATGCTTTACATGTCGGCTCTTTCGTGCGTTAGCATCAAAATGTGATGAATGAAATATACAGCAGGTAGGCGGATATGGTTCATTCATATGGAGAATATTTATACCCTTACCATAAAATTATTTGTTTATTAATTGTTACATTCCGTTAGCAACAACTCAAATATTTATCAATATATAATATCCTTGAGAATTACAAAATTGTATGCCGAAATTTTGCACACGTATTGGATATATTGTTCCAAGTTTTGGTTATATCCACTATATAACGGAACCCCCCAATTCTCGGTACTTTGGGATCCGAATTGTCCAGAATTTTGGGATCTCATTATGTAGCAAAATATTCCACTAAGTACTGTAAATATTGGACCACTAGTTAGGGTAGCTCCATTTAACGGAATTTAACTAATTTAGGTATTCGCTTGGATATAAAATATTTTGTCTGCAGGCAGATCATGTTGGAAGATGAGCTATATCGGTCCACGTTTTAGGGTAGACTCCATATAGCGGTACCTTCAAATTTTCGGTAGTTTGGGGTTTCTTAGCGCGTTTTAACCGAACTTGCAGCGATTCGGCGCATTGATCTCTTATTGGTTACCAAATCTCCATACTACATATTATTAATATCGGTCCATTTTTTCGGATAGCCCCATATAAAGGTGCCCCCAGAAATTTCGGTATTCTGGGGGACTTTGAACGCGTTTTTCAACCGAAGCGGTTGTAATTTGGTATTTTGGATTCTCATTCCGTACGAAAACTCCCTACTTTGGGGTAGCCCCCATATGACGGTACTTCCAAAATATGCAGATCTTAAGAATTTTGGACAAATTTTTGAATGGAAAAGACTGAAATTTTGTATGTTTGGTTCCAAATTTTCCTCCTAAAAATTTTCAATATTGGTAGAATTTTTCGTGCAGCCCCTATATAACGGTACCCCAAATTTTCGGTATTTTGGGGTTTTGAGTGCGATTTTCAATAACGTTTCCCATCCGTCACCAGAAGACTACTTAAGCTAGTTTTATCACCCTATGTCGGTGAATACTAAGGACAATTTCTTAGATTTGAAATTGACGCGGCTTGCTTTTAGTACCAGATAGACCCATGGTTCCTTTTGAGAATATGCATAGAATCGCTTTCTAAGTCTGTCTGTCCATGTTAAATTGTAAACAAAGTGGCATTGATGATTGGAATTGGATGAAATTTGGCACAGGTCACTTATTCGGACCAAGGACGAAGCCTATTGAAATTGGGAAAAATCGGTTCAGATTTAGATATAGCTCCCATATATATTTTCTTCCGATTTAAGGTAAATGGTGTACCAAAGTCCTTATATATCATTCGATTTGCATGAAATTTGGCATAGCGTACTGAATTAAGTCTAGAATGATGTGTGCAAAGTTTCGTGAAAATCGGTTCAGTTTTAGATATAGCTCCCATATAAAGTTTCGTCCGATTTTAGGTAAATAGTACACTAATGTCCCTGGAAATCTTTTGATTTGCACGACTTTCGGCATAGCGTACTGAACTAAGTCTAGAATGATGTGTGCAAAGTTTCGTGAAAATCGGTTCAGATTTACATACAGCTCCCATATATAGTTTCGTCCGATTTTAGGTAAATAGTCCACTAAAGTCCCTGGAAATCTTTTGACTTGAACGAAATTTGGCACAGCGTAGTAATAAGGTCTGGAATGATGTTTGCCAAGTTTCGTGAAAATCGGTTCAGATTTAGATATAGCTCCCATATGTATTTTCATCCGATTTAAGGTAATAGGTGCACCAAAGACCCATATACATCTTTCGATTTGCACGAATTTTGGTATAGGGTACTGAATTATGTCTAGAATGATGTTGCTAAGCTTCGCGAAAAGATCCATAGCTAGGCCGATTGACACATCGTACTGATGTTATATAAATTAGTGTCTGGCAAGTTTCCCTGAAATCGGTTCAGATATAGATTCATAACAAAACGCGTCGTCTGTTAGGATACATATGTAAAATATACCCAAAGTAGTGAAGGGTATCATATAGTCGGCCCAGTCCGACTTTTCTACTTTCCTTACTGGTTCTAAAGGTCACAATTACGACCAAAACACAACGAAAATATACATATTTAAATGAAGATCGGTTAATATTTAGCGGGTCAAATTAATTACTAAACAAATTACTTACATATTATGACCATAAGTTCACTACGGTAAGATATGGTCCGGAAAACTTGACAGTGTATGCAATTGGGATCTGATAGTTGTCCCATAGATCGAAGAGGACGGATATGGAAAATACACTAAAAATTCTAGTGGGGCACCAAACAGAAGAATGCAAATGTCTCAAGATTGTGCAAGGCTCCTATTTATTTTATCGAAATTATATTATTAATTACACCTGTCAATATCAACCTAAACATTCAAATTTTTACAATTTTTGAACTTGGGCTCATTTTTCTACGAATTCCTCTAAATATCGTCACGATATCTCTCAGACAAAAATGTATTAGCATTTGTTTTCCGTTCCTCCTATGGCATTCAGCGAACAGAAATTCATTCAATAACCCAATCAACACATAGCTATTATCATTGCCGTTAAAAAAATCTTTAATGCTTACAAATAATTTTCATTCTCACGTCCCCATGACACAAAAAAAACAACGAAAAGAAACAAAAATATTGTAATATTTTGCACATCTTCAATTTCCCCCATGCGGACAATCGTCATCATGCTGGTGCTGATTGTCACAACTGGAGATCAAAGTATATCATCAGCTTATTAATAATTTTTGTGTTCAAGTTTTTTTTTGTGTCGATTTTTTCGACATTTTTGCATGGGATGGAGCCTTCAATCATCACTTGTTTTGCCATATTAATTTCATTTGTGTTGTTCGTACATTACATACATACTCGCACCGTGAACAGCATCTCGTTGTTGATGTCACATTGACGGCGGCATGGTTGCTGTCAATGTTTAAAGTGGTGACATAAACAAGGTTTTCCCAAAGACAGGGGCAAATCAACGCTGCGGCAACGCTCTTCCTATCATCATCGTCAGCAACAGCGGCAAGCAAAAACAGCATCATTATCATTGCTATAGTCATCATATATATCTCATCGGCATACATACATAATTTTGAGGCGTGTAATTTATTTTTGGGGGGCTTTCTCGCGTTTTGTTTTCGCAATTCATATGTTTTGCAAATTGCGATGGAATTTGTGGCTAAGGAGGGATTTGAGGGTTGTATGTAACAAGGCAATAATGTTGTAATGGAATTTATATCTAGGGCCTTGATATTTTAAATTCTAATTCGAACAAGGGCCTAATACTATGTAAGGAAATTTAACGAAATTATAATATTTGCAGACTTTCTTTATTTTCCATAGGCCCTAAACCACTTCATATCGGTTCCCAACACTTACCCCGTCACTTCTGCTGTTTTGTATTGTGCAAAAATTACTACTGTATCCCTCGTCTTATTTTCTGTCAATTATTTTGTTTCTTCTTATCATTTGTCCTTTGTTGGGGGTAATGGGGATTTCATTATT
Source organism: Musca vetustissima (assembly GCF_032173495.1). NCBI lineage: Eukaryota > Metazoa > Arthropoda > Insecta > Diptera > Muscidae > Musca > Musca vetustissima. The sequence continues at coordinate 37,832 of NW_026882917.1, forward strand.
GTTGTTTATAGTGTAATACACTTGTTGTGGAATATTCCCCTCGCAAAAATTACAAACAACTTACGTTAGGGGGAAATATTTCAGCTTCACCTTATGCCAACAGCATACATACTCCCTCAAGAGCCTACTACCCTTCAGCAACCGAAGATGCTTAGGCATCTTGCCATATGTCTGTCAACGTGGCTCATTATATTTTGTTTTCTTCACATTTCGGTTGACAGCAGTAATAATATGATGTGTGCCGGCAAATTGTTATCCAGTATTTTATTTTTTGGGGTTTCCTTATATCGCAATTTGTTGATACATTTGCCATTTTGTGACACTTGAACTGTCACCATATAGTACGACCAATAACTGAGTGAACAAATTGTTGAGTTGGTTTTTACATCTTGGAATGAGGTTGACTCATAGCGGAGGCTTATTATAATTTCCGTTGTGGTTGTGTGGTACATCTTTATACCATCCACGATAAGGAGGACAATCAAAATACCTAAAACCAATCGGATCATTGAATTTTATGGCGAATAGAAGGCGGGAAAAAACGAAACACTAAACTAGATTGGAAAATTGTGGTAGGACCTTGAAATTGCGGTAGATGTCCTGTGAAGACATCTTACAGTAACTTATTTTGGAAAATATGCCTAGTACGATCAAAATACTTGTAATGATGCCGAACCTTTATGTGGAGGATATAGCCTCGATCGACCGATACTTATAATTATAACCTTAACATCACTGTGGTGTAGGGTATTATGTGTATGTGCATATGTTTGTGAGACAAGACGATATGTGCCAACTATAGAGGAATAAGTCGGACCATACCAATGCGGCTTTAGACCTGGCAAATCCACCATTGACCATATTTTCACTCTGCGCCAAATCCTGAAAAAGACCCACGAAAAACACATCGACACATACCACCTATTTGTCGACTATAAAGCCGCATTCGACAGCCCTATCCGTTCAGAGGTGTTTAAAGTCATGTCTGCGTTCGGCATTCCTAGAAAATTAATACGGCTATGCAGGATAACTTTAAGTGGCACAAGGTCAGCAGTTAAAGTAAGAAAAGGCCTATCGGAGCCCTTCAATACCGAACGAGGACTCAGACAAGGTGACAGTTTGTCGTGTGCACTTTTTAGCATCCTGCTAGAGAAGGTCATACGAGACACAAAGGTGAACAGAAATGGCACTCTGTACACCAAACAACACATGTTACTCGCCTACGCCGATGACATCAATATAATGGGTCGAACATTGCGAGCGGTAACAGCCACCTTTGAACAAATTGAAAAGGAGTCTGCCAAAGTGGGTCTGGCAGTAAACGGCGAGAAGACCAAGCTGATGGTATCAACGCGCAAGACGACCAGTAGACTCGGACCAACTGTGGAACTTGAGAACTACAGCTTCGAGGTAGTTAAAGACTTTATATAGACCCGCCACAAGGAGAGTTTCATCGTCTTTCACCTTCCTGTGGAAGACTTCCCATACCTTGGAGCATTTGTTGCATCGTGAACTCGCTGCCCCAATCTAACGAAGCTCTAACGAACACCCTTGAAACTGCAGCTGTCCAGACCAATGGGATCACAGTAGGCTTTCCAAGATGTTATTGTTAACCGCATCTTCCACCTTCTAATGGGTCTACTTTTTTTCAAACGCACTATTTTCGTGCATAACATAAGATGGAGACTCCTTACCATTCGTTGCCGTTGGGTACTTATTTTGTTGTAACCTGATTTCACGGAAGATTCGGAGGCAGCACTGGTCTTATTGATATTAGAGCCGGCTTCTTCAACCTCAGCCAATGACAGTTTCCCTTGATTTTGTGTAGGCTATACCTTCTCTTGCTATCAGCCAACGGGAAGCTCTTTATGTTCTTAGCGGATTTTGCTTTCTTCAGCTCATGCGGATAACTAATCCCTTTCGCCATTTTCGACTAAATGGAGGGACCGTCAGGTTTATCCTTCCGAGCATTGGCTTACGGTTTAATTTTGTTTCTCCGGTTCATGCTTCTTTCTTGTTGTGAACTCACTTCCTCAACTATCCTATCAGCCTCTACGCTCCTTCCGTTTTCTAGAGCGGTTATATTAGTCCTGTCTTCTTGTCAAGACTCAGAATATAAGTTAGAGTCCACTCCTGTCTCAGAAGGTTGGGTATAGGTTGCTCATCCCAACACAGATCAATTTGTAGGGGTACCTTCGACTACAGATGTCAAGGTACCCACATAGGTAGGAGATGTATTCTCACGATCGTAGGATGGCGACGAAGCTGATCAACGACACCTGCCGAATTATTTAGGCTCTGCACCGTAACTTTATATATTTTCTTGCTTTTCATACTATGTTTTTTTGGTTCACAGGAACAAAATCCTAGAGTAGGAAAGTAATGGCAATCCTATTTACTAATTGCCCAAGTATCTTTATGTGTCATCGATGATTAATATTAGGTTGTGAATAGTTAGTCAAACATATCGATGATCAAAGTCTCTGCAATTCGTAAATGATTATAAACGCCAATATCACTTCCTTATCCTCAATAAAACACTGTGCCACAAACAAATATTGTTTTCTTCATTTGATTTTTAACCAAATCCCCTCAAAGACGCATATGTGCCAAAAATATATGTGTATGTATAAATAAAAATTTTGCATAAAAATTGAAGAGTTTGTTAGCACTCGGCTATATTCATTGTTGTGGAATTCCATTGCTTATTAAGTCAATTTAACACATGTGCTATTAAATTATAAACAGATTGTTGTCTTTGGCCCCCAGTCTTATTATTGTTAAGAATTTCTGGTGTATTTATTATTACTGTGGAGGAGTATGTAATGTTTTCGTATTTTTTGAGGGCAACAACATTGCGGGAAATGAACTGTGATTGATGAAGTAGGCGAAAAACATGTTTGCTTAAATTTGGTTGCTTCCATCGGGACCTATTTATGTAAATTGGAAAATGATATAAAATAATATATGTGTAGCGAAATACCCCTTTAATTATTTGTTGGAGCCCAAAAATTCATAATTTCAAAACAAATGACACATTTCCACGAAAAATTCCCACAACATTTGTGAAATTCGCCCCTAAAGCCCTCCTAGTATTAATCAGAAATTCGCATATTTGTTTTTGTTGCAATGCCCGCCATCCTGCCACCTAGCCGTCATATGACACCTTATGCGAATCAAATTAATTTCGAAAATTAATTTTCACGCCTTCGCAAAGCATCAGCATCGCATCTTGTGATAAACGACATCAACGCTATTCTCTACTCTTGATTAACACCAGCCGTTGAAATATCAAGAAAGCAGCACACATACGAAAGATGAAGAGGACGAATTTTTTAATATTTTATTTTCTGATTTTCTTCGTGTCGAATGATTCAATTGAATTGAATTTATAATAAAGTAGCAGCCAAAGCAAATTAGAAACTGAATTCGGATTAGGTATTTGGTGTTGGCTATGTGGCAGCGTACGTACTCTGCCGACCGAGGTGCCATGTGTAATTGAAGAGGTGGAAATATAGAATTTGATTTACATTTTCCATACCTTGCATTAAGTTTATGGGCGGCTGGTTGGTGGAAATGTGATTTTAAGGAAGACGATTTGATCAGTCGGGGGAATTTTATCAAATTTTCTGTAACGATTCTGAGTCGCAATATCGGCATCCTAAAATGTTATCGACTTAGCCTTTGTCTGTTTCGATACTATATTTTCATTAGCCGTCTATTCTCGAAACAGTAAAAGACCTTGATCCACAGGAAAATGGTATTTTTTTCTGAAACGTGGTACACCTCATCTCCATATCCCTACCTCGTCATGAATAGAGTAGAAGACACCACAGAGACAAATCAATAAATGTCTTCAATTTCATATTTTTTATACCCTTCACCACTCTGTGGTACAGAGTATTTTTGTAACATATGTTTGTAACAGGCAAAAGGAAACGAGATAGACACATGGTTCCTTTTGAGAATATGCATAGAATCACTTTCTGAGTCGATTTATGCATGTCCGTCCGTCCGTCTGTCGATGTAAAATTGTAAACAAAGTACTGGTCGCATTTATAATCCGAATTGGATGAAATTTAGCATAGGTCACTTATTTGGCCCAAGGACGAACCCTATTGAAATTGGGAAAAATCGGTCCAGATTTAGATATAGCTCACATATATATATTTAACCGATTTAATGTAAACGGTCCCTATATATATCTCGATTTGCACGAAATTTGGTACGGCCTAATCATTTAGGTCTAGAATGATGTCTGTCAAGTTTCGTAAAAATCGGTCCATATTTCGATATAGCTTCGATATATAGTTTCGTCCGATTTCATGTAAATGGTGCCCCAAAACCCCTATATATATTTTGATTTGCACGAAATTTGGCATAACGTACTGAATTTAGCCTAGAGTGATGTTTTCCAAGTTTCGTGAAAATAGGTCAAGATTTAGATATAGCTCCCATATATAGCTTCGTCCGATTTCATGTAAATGGTGCACCAAAGTCGCTATATATCCTTCGATTTGCACGAAATTTGGCATAACGTACTTAATTGAACTTAGAATGATGTCTGCCAAGTTTCGTGAAAATCGGCCCAGATTTAGATATAGCTCCCACATATAGTTTCGTCCGATTTCATGTAAATGGTGCACCAAAGTCGCTATATATCTTTCGATTTGCACGAAATTTGGCATAACATACTGAATTGAGCCTAGAGTGATGTCTGCCTTGTTTCGTGAAAATCGGTCCAGATTTAGATATAGCTCCCTTTTATTAATGATTGATTTTAAGTAATTGACGCACCAAGGAACCAATAGGAACAGAACGTTCTGAAATTAGTATAACCTAACCTGTGACAAGTTTGTTCGAAATCGCTTAATATTTGGATAGAGCTTCCATATATATTTTCGCCCGATTTCAAGTAAATTGGGCATCAAACTCCTCATGTTAGTCAGATTGACATAAAATTGTGCACAGCGTACAAAATTGAGCATAGAAATACGTAGTTGCGTTTTCTGGATGTACAGACATAGCCCATCGGATGACCTACTTATATCTGTTTGAAGTCGATTTACATACTTTATGGATAGATCTAGGCAGATTTACATTTAGATAAATATCACATATTTTATTTCATCCAATTTCATGTTAATAGCCCTGTTTAATATACCCATAGTGGTGAAGGGTATCATATAGTCGGCCCCGTCCGACTTTACTACTTTCCTTACTGGATTTAGTTTCTTATTTGTCTTGTGTGAATTTCAAAAAAATCCCCAATTGGAGATGGGCAAAAACAAAAATGTAACCAATAAAACCTCCATGGAAACATATGTGTAGGCCGCACGTTCTAGGCAAAAAAATATTTTACACTATTCCCAATAACAATCACAGATGTAGAGTTAATGTATTGCCAAACAGGAAAAACCATTATAAAATCGAACATGTTCGTTTTTTTGCAAAACCATAACGTCTGCTGCAAAAAAAGAATTTCCATTTTCTTTGTTGCTGTTGTTGCCATCAAATGGCTTGTTACATATTTATGGCTAATGTAATGGTGTTAAGATTCTCATATGGCAAGAAGCAAAAACAAATAAGTGTATTCTTTTTATGGAATTGACATACAACAATATAGAATGATGGGTTAATTGAAAATTTTGTCATGTAGTCTATTGAGCAAAAAATAAGACATTAGGACAAAGAAGAAAATTGTTTGGAAACACTAACTGCGAGTTTTTAGACATCCACAACGTTAAAAATTTTTCTTTACTGGAAACCAAGATGTTTATATTTATGTAGGAAAAATGCTTTGAAAATTCCTAAATTCGGCTGTATAAAAGGATAAAGGATCGGTAACCCGAAATAAAGGATGTTCATAGCTCAGAAAATGAGAACTAGAAAGGTAAAGCAACAAAAACCAGTAAGGAATGTAGTAAAGTCGGACTGGGCCGACTATATGATACCCTTCACCACTTTGGGTATATTCTACATTTGTATCCTAAAAGACTATGAACTTAAATATGTGATCTTTATCTATGTCTAAACCGACTAACATCAATCCCTACACATGTCATCCTGCAACCTATGCTAAATTTTGTAAATCCATTTAAAGCAAACTTAACATACGCTATTCGGTATGCTGCACTGTTTAAAAAGTAATCTCAATTAAACACCCATTGATTATTTGGTGTACAATAAACATGAATAAGTCGAAATTATATATGTATGCTATGCTATATCTGTCTATATTTGAACCGATTTCAAGGAAATTTACCAGAGATTAATTTATATTAACTTCAGTACTTTGTGTCAATCGGCCTAGCTAGGGGTCTTTAGTGCACCATTTACTTAAAATCGGACGAAAATATATATAGGAGGTGTTTGTAAATCTGATCCGATTTTCACGAAACGTTGCACACATCATTCTAGACGTAATTCAGTACGCTGTACCAAAATTCGTGCAAATCAAAAGATTTGCAGGGAATTTGGCACACCATTTACATAACATCGGGTTAAACTATATAAGGGAGCTATATTTAAATCTGAGCCGATTTTAACGAAACTTAGCACACATCATTCTAGACTTAATTCAGTACGCTAGGCCGAAATTTGTTCAAATCGAATGATTTTCAGGGACTTTGGTGCGCTATTTACCTAAAATCTCGCGAAACTATATAAGGGAGCTATATCTAAATCTGAACCGATTTCCCGAAATTTAGCACACATCATTGTC
>NW_026882918.1:0-43879 GCF_032173495.1 Musca vetustissima
TGTTGGATAGCCTTGAAAAAATATTCTTTAAAAAATCCACGCCTTGTTGGATAGCCTTGAAAAAATATTCTTTAAAAAATCCACGCCTTGTCGGATAGCCTTGAAAAAATATTCTTTAAAAAATCCACGCCTTGTCGGATAGCCTTGAAAAAATATTCTTTAAAAAATCCACGGATAGCCTAAAAAATCCACGCCTTGTGGATAGCCTTGAAAAAATATTCTTTAAAAAATCCACGCCTTAGTGGATAGCCTTGAAAAAATATTCTTTAAAAAATCCACGCCTTAGTGGATAGCCTTGAAAAAATATTCTTTAAAAAATCCACGCCTTAGTGGATAGCCTTGAAAAAATATTCTTTAAAAAATCCACGCCTTAGTGGATAGCCTTGAAAAAATATTCTTTAAAAAATCCACGCCTTAGTGGATAGCCTTGAAAAAATATTCTTTAAAAAATCCACGCCTTAGTGGATAGCCTTGAAAAAATATTCTTTAAAAAATCCACGCCTTAGTGGATAGCCACGCCTTAGTGGATAGCCTTGAAAAAATATTCTTTAAAAAATCCACGCCTTAGTGGATAGCCTTGAAAAAATATTCTTTAAAAAATCCACGCCTTAGTGGATAGCCTTGAAAAAATATTCTTTAAAAAATCCACGCCTTAGTGGATAGCCTTGAAAAAATATTCTTTAAAAAATCCACGCCTTAGTGGATAGCCTTGAAAAAATATTCTTTAAAAAATCCACGCCTTAGTGGATAGCCTTGAAAAAATATTCTTTAAAAAATCCACGCCTTAGTGGATAGCCTTGAAAAAATATTCTTTAAAAATTCACGCCTTGTCGGATAGCCTTGAAAAAATATTCTTTAAAAAATCCACGCCTTAGTGGATAGCCTTGAAAAAATATTCTTTAAAAAATCCACGCCTTAGTGGATAGCCTTGAAAAAATATTCTTTAAAAAATCCACGCCTTAGTGGATAGCCTTGAAAAAATATTAGCCTTGAAAAAATATTCTTTAAAAAATCCACGCCTTAGTGGATAGCCTTGAAAAAATATTCGTTTAAAAAATCCACGCCTTAGTGGATAGCCTTGAAAAAATATTCTTTAAAAAATCCACGCCTTAGTGGATAGCCTTGAAAAAATATTCTTTAAAAAATCCACGCCTTAGTGGATAGCCTTGAAAAAATATTCTTTAAAAAATCCACGCCTTAGTGGATAGCCTTGAAAAAATATTCTTTAAAAAATCCACGCCTTAGTGGATAGCCTTGAAAAAATATTCTTTAAAAAATCCACGCCTTAGTGGATAGCCTTGAAAAAATATTCTTTAAAAAATCCACGCCTTAGTGGATAGCCTTGAAAAAATATTCTTTAAAAAATCCACGCCTTAGTGGATAGCCTTGAAAAAATATTCTTTAAAAAATCCACGCCTTAGTGGATAGCCTTGAAAAAATATTCTTTAAAAAATCCACGCCTTAGTGGATAGCCTTGAAAAAATATTCTTTAAAAAATCCACGCCTTAGTGGATAGCCTTGAAAAAATATTCTTTAAAAAATCCACGCCTTAGTGGATAGCCTTGAAAAAATATTCTTTAAAAAATCCACGCCTTAGTGGATAGCCTTGAAAAAATATTCGTTTAAAAAATCCACGCCTTAGTGGATAGCCTTGAAAAAATATTCGTTTAAAAAATCCACGCCTTAGTGGATAGCCTTGAAAAAATATTCGTTTAAAAAATCCACGCCTTAGTGGATAGCCTTGAAAAAATATTCGTTTAAAAAATCCACGCCTTAGTGGATAGCCTTGAAAAAATATTCTTTAAAAAATCCACGCCTTAGTGGATAGCCTTGAAGAAATATTCTTTAAAAAATCCACGCCTTAGTGGATAGCCTTGAAGAAATATTCTTTAAAAAATCCACGCCTTAGTGGATAGCCTTGAAGAAATATTCTTTAAAAAATCCACGCCTTAGTGGATAGCCTTGAAAAAATATTCTTTAAAAAATCCACGCCTTAGTGGATAGCCTTGAAAAAATATTCGTTTAAAAAATCCACGCCTTAGTGGATAGCCTTGAAAAAATATTCTTTAAAAAATCCACGCCTTAGTGGATAGCCTTGAAAAAATATTCGTTTAAAAAATCCACGCCTTAGTGGATAGCCTTGAAAAAAATGTTCTTTAAAAAATCCACGACTTGTTGTAGCCTTGACAAAAATGTTCTTTAAAAAATCCACGCCTTTTTGTAGCCTTGAAAAAATATTCTTTAAAAAATCCACGCCTTGTTGTACTTACTTTACTTAGTTGGCTTGTGACAGAACTTTCGTTCTATAAGCCGATCTTAAAAAAGATTTCCAGGCGCGTCGGTCTTTTGCGCAGTTTTTCCAATTTGAAAGACCCTGTTCGGCAATGTTATCTTTCACTTGATCTTTTCATCTTATTCGTGGCCTTCCCCTTCTGCGTGAACCATCGGCTGGTTCGCTCTTATATGCCTTTTTGGCTTGGGCATCTTCATCCATTCTCACAACATGACCTAACCAACTCAATAGGCTCAATGCGTATTCCGAGAATAGCTGGTACAGCTCATGGTTCATTCGACGGCGATATTCACCGTCAATGCAGATCGGCCTATAGATCTTTCGGATAATTTTTCTCTCAAACACTCCAAGAGCTGCCTCATCTGCTTGCGTAAGTACCCATGCTTCAGATCCATATAATAGCACGGGCAGTATCAGCGTCTTGTAGAGTGTGAGTTTGGTCTGGAGGGAGGTGGCCTTGTTTCTAAACTGCTTACATAGACCATAGTAGCATCTGTTGGCCAACACTATCCTTCTCCTAATTTCAAAACTGATGACATTAGTTTTAATTATGGCGGTACCAAGGTATATAAAATCTTTAACTACCTCGAAGCTGTAGTTCTCAAGTTCCACAGTTGGTCCGAGTATAGTGGACGTTTTGCGCGTTGATATCATCAGCTTGGTTTTCTCGCCATTTACTGTCAGACTCCTTCTCAATTTGTTCAAAGGTGGCTGTTACCGCTCTCAATGTTCGACCCATTATGTCGATGTCATCGGCGTAGGCGCGAGTAACATGTGTAGTTTGGTGTACAGAGTGCCATTTCTGTTCACCTTTGCTTCTCGTATGACCTTTTCCAGCAGGATGTTAAAAAGGTCACACGACAAACTGTCACCTTGTCTGAATCCTCGTTCGGTATTAAAGGGCTCCAAGAGATCCTTTCCGACTTTAACTGCTGATCTTGTACCAGTTAAAGTTATCCTGCATAGCTGAATTAATTTTGCTTGAATGCCAAACGCAGACATGGCTTTACACCTCTGAACGGATAGGGCTGTCGAATGCGGCTTTATAGTCGACGAATAAGTGGAATGTGTCGATGTGTTTTTCGTGAGTTTTTTTTTACCAGGATTTGGCGTAGATTGAAAATCTGGTAAATGGTGGACTTGCCATGTCCTTTTTATGCGATGGGAAGGAGACTTATTCCTCTATAGTTGACACATATCGTCTTGTCTCCTTTTTTGAGCATGGGACACAGGATGCTGAGGTACCAATCATTGGGCATGCATTCCTCTAGCAAAATTGTACTAATCAGATGGTGCATGCTCCTTACCAGCATCTGATCACCAGTCTGGAATAGTCAGCTTGCAACCCATCGGCACCTGCTGCTTTATTATTCTTTCTTGATTGCTATTCTGACCTTATCTTGGCTAGGTGGTATACACTCTATACCGTCATCTATTATTGGTTCTGGGGTATCCTCTTCGCCGCTACTATTTAATACCAGAAGTTTTTCAAAATGCTCCTTCCAGATCTTCAGTACGCTGTCTGTATCTGTTACCAAGTTTCCTTCTTCATCTCTACAGGACGATGTGCCTGCACCAAAGCCTTCGGTTTGGTGTTTTACTCGTTGGTAAAATTTTCGGACTTTATTCTGACTTCTGTATATCTCGATTTGCTAACGCTCAGGTTTTTCTTGTTCTTTCTTCTTTTTTCTGAAAATACGTTTCTCCTCTCTCCTTTTCTCCTGATAATTTTCCATCGCATTACGTGCTGCTACTGTCTACAGGGTTGCCCTAAACGCTGCGTTTTTCACATCAGTAGCATTACGAATCGTACCATGGGTTTCTTGATGGTGGTTTTTGGTACCCAAGTGTTGCTTTAGCTGCAGTTTGTAAGGAGTAGGCAATTCTTTGCCATTGTGCTTCTATACTATTATCGGGACAAGAAGTGCTTTCGTCAAGCAGGTAGATAAGTTGAGCGGAGTAGGCCTCTGCCATCTGTTGTGTTTGCAGCTTTTCGACGTCTAGTTTCCGTGGTACACAAGTCAATTAACCTCATGCCGTTTTCGGATGTTTCTTCATGGAGGCTGAATTTCCGACGGTGGGACCAAAAATATTTTCCCTTCCGATTTTTGCATTAAAATCTCCTAGCTGGATTTTAATGTCATGGCAAGGGCAGCGGTCATATGCAGTTTTTATACGCTCGTAAAAATTGTCTGTGGTCTGTTCATCTTTGTCTTCCGTCGGAGCGTGGGCGCAAATAAGACTGATGTAGAAGAACTTCGCTTTTATATGGATTGTAGCAATTCGCTCATCTACTGGAGTGAATCTGGAAACGAGGTCTTTTATTCTCCTATTAACAATAAATCCGCAGCCAAATTCACGTCTCGTTTCATGGCAGCTATAATACAGGGCGTAATCATCTGATTTACTTACGCCAGTCCCTTTCCATCGCAATTCCTGTAATGAAATAATATCGGCTATGTGCCTGTTCTGTACAACGTGCGCACATTCCAAGTGCAGATTCGCAGATCGTGGTCCTTTATACGTTTGCGGGGGGCCATCAACATTAGAGGGTTTGGTTTTCTTTTTCGTTGCTTTTCCATAGTAAGAGGGGTTTTCCGAGTGTGGGCAACTAACCCGACGCCTCAACCCATTTTTTATACCCTACACAACTATGTTGTCAGGGTATTATAGCTTTGTGCAGCCCCAAAAGTTTGTAACGCCGCGAAATATTGGTCCTAGACCCACCTTTAAGTATACCGATCGTCATATCTCGACTAGCTGAGTCGATCTAGACATGTGTGTCCGTCCGTCCATCCGTCTGTCCATTATAATTTGTAAACACGATACAGGCCACAGTTATGGACCAATCTTCACGAAATTTTGCATGTAGGATGGGTTCTGGCCAATGAAGACCCCTATTGTTTTTGGAAAAGATCGGTTAATATTTAGGGGATGAAATGGACCAAATACTAATTTTTTGTCGGTTTTTCTGGTCGCTCCACAGGCCGCAATAATGGCCCGAACATCGTGAAATTTTGCATGGAGAAGGGGGTCGGGCCAAAGAATAAGCATGCCTGTTTTGATAAAGATCGGTCAATATTTAGCGGGTCAAATGGACCCTGACTTTTGTGTGAAAAATGACAATTTTTTATTCTATAGCGTATATATTTACCCCTGAAGGACATAGACCCGAAAAGTTGATAATTTATCCAAGAGGAGTGGTTGACCTTTAAATTAAGACTAAATATATTGTTGCATGTGCTCTGATGTGGGAGTTACACCTAAATATTTACAAGTATCTCCGTATTTGTATGTTATTTAGTAACCCATTATCACTCTAGAGAGCCGAACATAGCGCCGATCGCTTAGAATTGTTTCATGAGGTTCCAGTTATGGTCAAGGACAACGCCTATAATTTTCGGTGATGATCAGATAATAATTTTGGAATGAAGTGGACCGAAAACTTAATTTTTTGTGTAAAGTGAAGGGAATCTGGACAATAACTGTACTGAATACTCGTAATATTCGGAAAATATGTCAGTGTGAGGAAGAGGTGCTGTTTACCTCTAATCGGGCAAGAGTGTGCAAATATCACGAAATATTGCCTCGGAATACACATACGTAGAAAATTTGGGTTCAGTGGTAGTTGTGTAGGGTATCGTATGGTCGGCCCCGTCCGACTATACTGCTCCGCTCACTGGTTTATAGTACGCCTTTTGTAGCCTTCAAAAAATATTCTTTAAAAAATTCACGCTTTGTTGTAGTCTTCAAAAAAAATTTTTAAAAAATATTAGCCTTGAAAAAATATTCTGTATTTTCTTCTTTCAAAACTGGTCCAATAATATTATGGGAGGTATTCCATCCAACTTGTCCCTCATCATGTTAACATATCAACTTAAGTCTTTTGCAAATATATTAAAGCAAATGATTTGACAAATGAATAACACATTTACCAAACTGGACAAGGGCATCCACAAAAAAAAATGTGGCCACAAAGTTCTGTTTTCTTTTGTGTTCTGTTGCCAAATGTCCGGCTTGTTCTCTGATCTGATTATGTAGTTGGCGTTGCAACACTTTGGCACCGTCACCGGCACTGCACCGGCATCGCATCACATCGCCGATTCTCAGGGTCTCTTTGTCTTAATCCGTTTTTCACCTAATTAAGAACAAGTTTAAGATTTCAAAGTCATGGTAATGATAACAGATTGGGACAGACGGGTTGGTCTACTCCTCTATTTGTCCCTTCGAATGAGCGTTTCAGCGGAAAAGGCGGCGTTTCAATTTCATAAATTTTCGTTAGGTCTATGTATGTGTGCGCGTGTTTCAGACGCTGCAGCAACAACAACAAAGCGAAGAAGTGGTAATGCAATTAAAGCTCCTCCAAAAAAAGAAGAGGCTATTCAAAATCTTATTGCCATGCCAAAGTCATGGCAAAAAAAATGCAACAACAAAGAAGATGCCAGAATTGGCAACAACATTTTGTGAAATAAAAGTTGATACTTATGCCTCTTAAGAATACACACACCTCTATTCCAGAAAAGTGAATTCCTGTTCGTAGTAGTTGGACTTTTTGGAGATTTTTCTGTGATTTTGCTGTTGTTGTTGCATTGCTTTGATGTTAAGCTATGCCATGTAAAAGAGGTTGAACTTTAAGCTGTCAAGTTAACAACACTCCATGAAATGAGCGCAACAGCGCTGAAGCATCATGCAGGATGGATGCACCAATGGACCATTGGCCAAACCACCGACCAACAACAACATTCCAAAGTGACTAAAATTCGCGTACTTCTGTCTGTATGCCTGGCTGTCTGTCCGTCCTGTATGTTTGAATGTCAGTGAAAATACGAAAAAAACAGCAAATCTCTAACTGGCCTCCAGTCTGGCTTAAATTGATGTGATGTGAAATGAGGCTTCTGCACATTGAACGAGTACTGTTTGGCAATAGCATGCATTTGGTTGAAGGCAACAGCCCTTTTGGACAGTGGTGATGGTGATCAAGAAAAATATTTTTAAAAAATCCTTGATTTGTTGTATAATAATATTGCCGAAGACACAATATACCTAAAATGCACGGATTTAAAGAAATCATAATTCGAAAATGATTCGAAAATTCTTGAAAAGGGGAATATTACCCCGCCTTTTTAGGTAACCTCCCGATGTAAACTTTCAAAACGCCGATGCACTTACTTTCTTAGCTGGCTTGTTACAGAACGGTTGTTCCATAAGCCGAGCTTAAAAAGATTTCCAAGCGAGTCGGTCTTGTGCGCATCTCCTTCAATTTGAAAGACCACGTTTCAAGATAGTGTTTTGTACTTGGTCTTTCCATCTAATACGAGGTCTTCCCCTCCTACGGGAACCATCAGTAGGCGCGCTTTTATATGCCTTTTGAGCTGGGGCATTGTCATTCATTCGCACAACATGGCCTAGCCCCGTGGTCGCTGCGGCTCGGTACGTCTAACTAACTCGTGGTTCATTCGAAATCGATATTGACCGTCGATGCAAATCGGCACATAAATCTTCCGGAGAATTTTTCACTCAAACACCCCAAGAACTGCCTCATTCGCATGCGCAAGTACCCATGCTTCAGATCCATATAACAGCACGGGTAGTATCAGCGTTTTGTAAAGTGTGAGTTTGGTCTGGTGGCTGGTGGCCTTGTTTCTAAACTGCTTACTTAGACCATAGTAGCATTTGTTGACCATCACAATCATTCTGCGAATTTCAAAACTGATGTCATTCGTTTTATTTGTGGCGGTACCAAGGTATATAAAATCTTTAACTACCTCGAAGCTGTAGTTCTCATGTTCCACAGTTGGTCCGAGTCTACTGGACGTCTTGCGCGTCAATACCATCAGATTGGCCTTCTCGCCGTTTACTGCCAGACCCACTTTGGCTGACTCCTTCTCAATTTGTTCAAAGGTGGCTGTTGCCGTTCGCAATGTTCGGCCCATTATATCGATGACATCGGCGTAGGCGAGTGACATGTGTTATTTGGTGTACAGAGTGCCATTTCTGTTCACCTTTGCGTCTCGTATGACCTTTTCCAGCAGGATGTTAAAAAGATCACACGACAAACTATCACCTTGTCTGAATCCTCTTTGGGTATTGAAGGGCTCCGATAGGTCCTTTCCGACTTTAACTGCTGACTTTGTGCAACTTAAAGTTATCCTGCATTGCCGTATTAATTTTGCAGGAATGTCGAACATAGGGCTGTCGAATGCGGCTTTATAGTCGACGAATAGGTGGTATGTGTCGATGTGTTGTTCGTGGGTCTTTTCCAGGATTTGGCGCAGAGTGAAAATCTGGTCAATGGTGCCAGGTCTGAAGCCGCATTGGTATGGTCCAATAATGTCATTGACCATTGGCTTCAATTGTTCACACAGCACACTGGATAGCATTTTATATGGAATGGGAAGGAAACTTATTCCTATATAGTTGGCACATATCGTCATGTCTCCTTTTTTTGTGCACGGGACACAGGATGCTGAGGTTCCAATCTTCATGGTGCAGCTCCTGACCAGCATCTGACCACCAGTCTTGAATAGTTCGGATGGTAACCCATCGGCTCCTGCTGCTTTATTATTCTTCAGCCTATGGAATACTATTTTGACTTAATGTTGGCTAGGTGGTACACACTCTATACCGTAATCTCTTATTGGTTCTGGGGTATCTTCTTCGCCGCTTCTATTTGATACCAGAAGCTTTTCAAAATGCTTTTCAAGATCCTCAACACGCTGTCTGTATCTGTCACCAGGTTTCCATCTTCATCTATACCGGAGGATGTGTCTGGACCAAAGCCTTCGGTCTGGTGTTTTACTCGTTGGTAAAATTTCCGGACTTCATTCTGACTCCTGTACATCTCGATTTGCTCACGTTCACGTTTTTCTTGTTATTTCTTCGTGTTTCTGAACACACGTTTTTACTCTCTCCTTTTCTCACGATAATTCTCCATTTTTTGTAATCCATCCAAATCTTGAACAAATTTATTTTTTTTAAACTCCACGCCTTGAAATCTTTTATTTTTATGAAATCCACGCCTTGATTTTTTTTAAATCCACACCTTGATTTTTTTTAAAATCCACGCCTTGATTTTTTTTAAATCCACGCCTTGATTTTTTTTTTAAATCCACGCCTTGATTTTTTTTTAATCCACGCCTTGATTTTTTTTTAAATCCACGCCTTGAAATAATTTATTTTAAAAAATCCTTAAAAATGTATTTAAAAAAATCCACGCCTTAAAAATGTATTTAAAAAAATCCACGCCTTAAAAATGTATTTAAAAAAATCCACGCCTTAAAAATGTATTTAAAAAATCCATGCCTTAAAAATGTATTAAAAAAATCCACGCCTTAAAAATGTATTTAAAAAAATCCACGCCTTAAAAATTTATTTAAAAAAATCCACGCCTTAAAAATGTATTTAAAAATCCATTCCTTAAAAATGTACTTAAAAAAATCCACGCATTAAAAATGTATTTAAAAAAACCACGCCTCGGAAAATGTTTTTTTTAAATCACGCCTTGAAAATGTTTCCTTTTTTAAACTTCACGCCTAAAAAAGATGTTTAAAAAAATCCAATACTTCATTTTTTTTAAACCACGCCTTGATTTTTTTTTAAATCTAGGTTTTGAAAAAATATTTTTTTAAAATTTCACCAATAAAAAATTGGTCACTTTAGGTTTTGGTTGATTTGACCCTCGGAATATTGACCGATCATCATCTAAACAGCCGCTCTAAGTATTTTGACAGATCCTCTTCACCTTGTAAAATATGTGATGTTCTGCATATAATAATTGCCTCTAGAGCGGCAAGAAAATCTGATAAAGTTAAAGTTTTCGGTTAATTGCACCTCCTGAATGAAATATCAACTTCACCGAAAACTATAGGCGCCGTTTTTGACCATAATCGGAACTTCATGTACAATTTTAAAGCGATCAGCGCCCGATCCCAACATAGTTGTGTAGGGTATAAAAATCCACGTCTTATAAGTTCTTTAAAAAATATTTTTAAAAAATCCATGCCTTATTCGAACGAAAAAATATTTAAAAAAATCCACATCAACATTTGTAATTGAAAAAATGTTACTTTAAAATTCCACGTACTTTCCACGGTAGTAGAAAGTATTTTTTAAATCCACTGTCCTTTAAACCAAAAATTGGGGAGTTGGTCTGATGTTTGGCAAACGCTCTGCTGACATGACTGCTGGCTGACTGTTTCGTTAGTCGTTGTGCTTCACTTCAACGTCTGACGTTTTGCTGACTTTTATTTAAGTCTTTTCAGCAGCATTCACAGCTTTACAGCGCACGTTCGTCTGGTCGCCCTGCCACCGTCGCACGGACACATCATGGCTTAGTTAAACAGACAGTCCGTTTAAAATTGAAAGACGTTTGCATCTTTTAATGTCATTATCAAGATCGGTTGCATTTAATCTGCATAACAAACAGACCAACTTTTGCAAACGAAACGATGACTTAAACGAACGGACGAACAGCCGAACGAGGTGAAAAGAAAAAATGCCCAGCTCATCATTGACCGCCAGTGTCGCGTATTACTTAGGAAGTCCCTCAGAAGAAGAAGGTAAGGCACGCACTCAGTCAGAACTTTGGTTACATCCAATTCACACACTGTTAAGCAGCCAAGCGAAAGGAGATGGTCGCAAAAGTGGCGAATAAAAATGAAATCGGCCTGAACTTTCAACGGACATAAATTTTCATTTAAAATAGATTATTAAAAATGATGGTGATACCTGGCAATATACCATCAGGTATATTGCGATGTAGATATGTATGTAGTGGTGTTGGTTAGATGTCTGTTGTGATGGCGTTGATGACAATTACGATAGCATTGATGATTATGCGGGATGATTTTTTTTGTTTGGGGTTTGCAGAATTTGATTGTTGTTTTGTGACCCCGATTAAATACATTGTTGCGTGATCTGTAGATGGGTCAATGTGACTATCATTGTGTTGATTTTTTGATAGTAGGAAAGAGTTCATACAGTTGTCGGATCAGGGAATGGTGATATCAAAATCCGCAGCATCTGAATCTTTATGATCTTAAATTTTTATGCATTTATTGCAGGTTTTCTAAGTAAGAATTGGGTAAAAGTGGAAAAGGGCGATCAAATATACAAATATCAATTTCTTGCATTCGATTTGAGTGAAGTCATGTTATCTCAAAATAACCTGCAATAGCCGCAAAAAAAAATCATCACGCCACAGCACAAAACATGGTACAAGTTTTTGTTCTTCTGGGTCCATAACCCAGATAACGGCATTGAATTTCTAATATTGACATTTTAGTTGTTCTTTTAAAAGAACAGTTACGCTAAATAGAAAACGTTTACCGATGAATCTCATTTTCGGACTCCTTGGTAAAAATATTATGAAGAAGAATATTCAGATCTGCCAGAATGCCAGAAAAATTGTGCTAAAAATTAATTTTATAATATCATGCGAACAGACCATTCGATTTGAACCAAACTCTGTATAACCTATCATTATTAACAAGTCTAGATCAAGTCTTAACAAGTCAAGACCATGTTTCGAAATGTTATCTTCCACTAGATCTTTCCATCGAATTCGTGGCCTTCCCCTTCAATGAGAACCATCAGTTGGTTCGATTTTATATGCCTTTTGAGCTGGAGCATTCTCATCCACAACTTGGCCTAGCCCCTAGGTCGATGCAGCTCGGTACGTATGACTATGTCGATGTCCATGTATAGATGGTATAACTCGTGGTTCATTCGACATCGATATTCACCGTGGACGCAAATCGGCATATAGATCTTTCGGAGAATTTTTCTCTCAAAGACTCCAAGAGCTGCCTCATCTGCTTGCGTAAGTACCCATGCTTCAGATCCATATAACAGCACGGGTAGTATCAGCGTCTTGTAGAGTGTGAGTTTGGTCTGGCGGGAGGTGGCCTTGCTTTTGAGTTGCTTACTCAGACCATATTAGCGTATGTTGGCCAACACTATCCTTCTCCGAATTTCAAAACTGATGTCATTAGTTTTATTTATGGCAGTACCAAGGTATATCAAATCTTTGACTACCTCGATGCTGTTGTTCTCAAGTTCCACAGTTGGTCCGAGTCTACAGGACGTCTTGCGCGTTAGTACCATCAGCTTGTCCTTCTCGTCGCTTATTGACAGACCCACTTTGGCAGACTCCTTCTCAATTTGTTCAAAGCTGGCTGTTACCGCTCTCAATGTTCGACCCATTATGTCGATGTCATCGTCGTAGGCGAGTAACATGTGTTGTTTGGTGTACAAAGTGTAATTTCTGTTCACATTTGCATCTCGGATGACCTTTTCAGTAGGATGTTAAGTGGTCATACGACAAACTGTCACCTTGTCTGAATCCTCGTTCGGTATTGAAGGTCTCCGATAGGTCCTTTCCAACTTTAACTGCTGACCTTGTGTCAGTTAAAGTTATCCTGCGTAGCCGTATTTATTTTGCAGGAATGCTTTTAACGCCTCTAAACTTGACCACTGGCTTCAATAGTTCACACAGCACACTGGATAGCACTTTATATACGATGGGAAGGAGAATAATTCCTCTATAGTTGGCACATATCGTCTTATCTGTTTGCAGCTTTTCGACGTCGAGTTTCCGATTTTCGCTCCTCGTATCGATCGAACGTCTAAGACACTCGATGAGTGCCTTTCGTCTATCACAGCATGATCCATTTATACCCTTCACCACTCTGTGGTACTGGGTATTATGTCTTTGTGCATATGTTTGTAACAGGCAAAAGGAAACGAGATAGACACAGGGTTCCTTTTGAGAATATGCATAGAATCACTTTTTAAGTCGATTTATGCATGTCCGTCCGTCCGTCTGTTGATGTTAAATTGTAAACAAAGTACAGGTCGCATTTATAATCCGAATTGGATGAAATTTGGTATAGGTCACTTATTTGGATCAAGGACGAACCTTATTGAAATTGAGAAAAATATGTTCAGATTTAGATATAGCTCCCATATATATTTTCGTCCGATTTAATGTAAACGGTCCCTATATATCTTTCGATTTGCACGAAATTTGGCACAGCGTAATGAATTAGGTCTAGAATGATGTGTGTTAAGTTTCGTGAAAATCGGTTCAGATTTGGATATAGCTCCCATATATATTTTCGTCCGATTTAAGGTAAATGGTGTACCAAAGTCCCTATATATCTTTCGATTTGCACGAAATTTGGCATAGCGTAATGAATTAGGTCTAGACTGATGTGTGTCAAGTTTCCTGAAAATCGGTCCAGATTTAGATATAGCTCCCATATATATTTTCGTCCGATTTAATGTAAATGGTGTACCAAAGTCCCTATATATCATTCGATTTGCACGAAATTTAGCACAGCGTCATGAATTAGGTATAGAATGATGTGCGTTAAGTTTCGTGAAAATCGGTTCAGATTTAGATATAGCTCCCATATATATTTTCGTCCGATTTTATGTAAATGGTGCACCAATGTCCCTATATATCATTCGATTTGCACAAAATTTGGCACAACGTAATGAATTAGGTATAGAATGATGTGTTTTAAGTTTCGTGAAAATCGGTTAAGATTTAGATATAGCTCCCATATATATTTTCGTCCGATTTTATGTAAATGGTGCACTAATGTCCCTATATATCATTCGATTTACACGAAATTTGGCACAGCGTACTGAATTGAGTGTAAAATGGCGTGTGTTAAGTTTCGTGAAAATCTGATCAGATTTAGATATAGCTCCCATATATATTTTCGTCCGATTTAAGGTAAATAGTGCACCAAAGTCCCTATTCGATTTGCACGAAATTTTTCATAGTCCGGAACGATGAAGTGGGTCCGGAACGATGTGTGTTTAATTTCGTGAAAACCAGTTTTGAACACTTTGACTTCATCCATTAATATATCTTCGTCCGATTTTATGCAAATTGGGCACTAAAAGTGTGGCCGTCTGCCACACAATGTACAATGTACTGAAGTTACTATAAACTTTCGTGTATCAAGTTTTCTTGAAATCGGTTCAGATTTACATATTGCTCCTATATATTTTTTCGTTTTAAGTAAATGATGCACTTAAGACCCAAAGCTAGGCCGATTGATACAACGTACTGAAATTAGTATAAATTAATCTCTGCAAGTCTATTTACAAAATTAGGATAAGTTGCAGAATGGCATGTGTTGGAATTGATGTTAGCCGGTTTACTTATAGATAAAGATCATGTCAATGTTCCTTCCTTCAATTTCATGTCAGTGTTCCTTCGAATATACCCAAAGTGGTGAAGGGTATCATATAGTCGGCCCAGTCCGACTATACTACTTTCCTTACTGGTTCTTGTTCTTTCCCCCTCATTTTTTGAATATGTTTCTCCTCTCTCATTTTCTTTCGATAATTCTGACTCGCATTACGTGTTGTTACTCTCTGAGGGTTGCCCTATACGCTGCGTTTTTCATATCAGTAGCATTACGACACTCCTGATCTTCATGGTGGTCTTTGGTACCCAAGCAATATAGAAGGTATTTCGAAATCTGAACCTCTTTTGAACATGTGACATAGAGATAATCCTTGGATTTATGGATCAACTTCTTACATACATTTCCCCTACATCCTATGACTAGATTCACTTCTAAATTTACTTTCATTTGCAACAATTAACATAAAACACTTCCACTTCTATATCCACAATTCAAACACATTAATTCGTATACATTGAAGCATTTATCATTGTCAATATGGCCCCCGGAAGTTAGGACTAATTGAAGATGATTTTCATGATCATCGTCATATACAACTCAAAACAAAAAGGCAGACGAAAAAGAAATAGAGATCCTCATCAGATTTTAACAATATTGTTATTGACGATAGAGTAAAATGTGCCACAACAACAACAACACCAGAAACATAACATACAGCCAACGTACACTTTGGGATGCGGTAGTGGAATTATAAGTGGCATTACATCAGCCACAACATAAGTCGTCAGCAGGCAGGCTAGCTGGTTGGCTGCTTGCCATCCAGTTAGTGGCAGCAACACAGTTGCCGCAACCAACTGCCAATGAAGATGCGGATGATGATGACGACGACAATGGATGATGGTAAGTTAAACATTGTTAACAACATCAAAGTCATCAATGTTAGAGCGCGCAAAAATATTAAAAGCAAAATACGAAGAAATGACGAAAGAAGAGGATGGAAACGATCAAAGATTTATATATCTCAAGTTGGGCTTAGATGTTTTCTTAGATCGCAAAGATGAAATGTTCAAATGGGATTTGGTCAAAATTTGCGACAGCTAAGAGGATGATCATGATGCGAAAGATGTTGATGGAGGTGATGTTGCCACTGTGGATATTGGCAAAAATACCTAAAACGATGTTGCGTTGTGACACAGCCGAAATGGATGCACACTTCATCAGACATACAAATCCAAACCCTCTTCCATGAAAGACCTACAACCGGTGAGATTCTTTATTTTGGGACACTATATCAAAACAAGGAGTGAAACCGAATGTCAGGGAAATTACCATTGAATTCGGCTAGGATCTTTAACGTATCAAAAAGGCGCGGAAGATTTATATGACAGTTCCGTTGAAATATGGACCTATAGTGAAAATGTTCTGTGAAGAAGGAGTTTGCTCACCAAAATCCCGGAGTGACAGATTACAGTCACTTTAGTGGGAAATGGACTTAGGATCAATGAAACTAATTAAAATGGATTGGGGCCATTATATAGGGGATAGGTCAAAACATGGACCTATATTGACCATTTTCGGCGCAGATGCTTGCTTCCAAATTATTGTTTCTGCACCAAAGTCCTTATATATCCTTCGATTTGCACGAAATTTGGCATATCGTACTGAAAAAAGTCAAGAATGATGTGTGTTAAGTTTCGTGAGATTTAAATATAGCTCCCATATATATTTTCGTCCGATTTTATGTAAATGGTGCACCATTGTCCCTATATTT
Organism: Musca vetustissima; assembly: GCF_032173495.1. Lineage (NCBI taxonomy): Eukaryota > Metazoa > Arthropoda > Insecta > Diptera > Muscidae > Musca > Musca vetustissima. The sequence goes on from NW_026882918.1 coordinate 16,232, forward strand.
TTCGACTTGCACGAAATTTGGCATAATATACTGATTTAAGTCTAGATTCGTGAAAATCGGTTCAGATTTAGATTTGGTAAATGGCGCACCAAACTCCTAACCTTAATGGATAAAAAATTACATATCTAAGTTCAAGGCAACGTCTGTTAGGATACATATGTAGAATATACCCCAAGTGGTGAAGGGTATCATATAGTCGACCCATCCGATTTTACTATATTCCTTACTGAATTTTTAAAGAAGATTTACTACCCTAGGATAACCCCAAAGATTATATTTGAACCCATTCGACTGAAAACGGGTTATGATTATAAGAGAGCTATACCATCGTGAATCGATATTGACATTTTTGGTATGTATATTTTTCACCCAATGAGGTCACAAAATATCCTGTTCGAGTCAATTTGTTAGAAAAACGTTTTTTCAAGTCCCCAGAATACCCAAAAGTTTTTTTTTCATAGGGTGACTATAAAAATTCGACAGATCCATTATTGCCTATTGGAGGGTGTCTCCTTATCATCATTATGTTGATGATGTGACTTTTTGAATATTTAAACAATCTTTTTTTTTCCTCTAACCACTTTTGTTGACATCTGCGTCTGTGTGTGCGTTTGTGTGTCAATATCTACTACTTTGTGTGTGAATAATATAGCTGTGACAGTACGATTGTGCGCCTGAACTATGGGATGGTTACAATTGTTGCATGCAATATTTTTTTAATACATTAAATCTTCTTTTATTATTATTTTTTGTCGACCGATATCGTTGACGGTCCGTCTCTCTCTCTCCGTCCGACATTTTCGTTGCACTTTATATTTGCGTCAAGCTGCAGCATCAGCAGCAATCGTAGTCGTCGTCGTGATTTGTGGTAAACAACAAACAAACAAAACGAGGTAACAACGAAATCGAGTAAAACGTTATGCGACATGTGGTGTGGCATCGTCATGATTATTTGCCGTCAGCTGTAGCCAATGTGGCACAGTGGAGATTTTCCTCTGATGTTCTAATATAAATATCCATCAGGTGTTGTTGTGGCCAAGGATGCAGTTACGGGTAGAACTTTATATACTCTCCACAAAGTCCACCAATTTTGCTTTAAAATCTTACCCTTGGGAAAAAATTATGAATCAAAAACGTCCTTAAGTTCGACAGAATCAAAATCTGATACCATCTAAATTACAGACAATTTGATTAAAAAAGTATCAAAAATCCCCATATTGGGGCCGTGCTACCCACCCTTTAACGTGTGTAAATATTACAAATTTTTATACCCTACACAACTATGTTGTCAGGGTATTATAGCTTTGTGCAGCCCCAAAAGTTTGTAACGCCACGAAATATTGGTCATAGACCCACCTTTAAGTATACCGATCGTCATATCTCGACTAGCTGAGTCGATCTAGGCATGTGAATCCGTCCGTCCGTCTGTCCATTATAATTTGTAAACACGATACAGGCCACAGTTATGGACCAATCTTTACGAAATTTTGCATGTAGGATGGGTTCTGGCCAATGAAGACCCCTATTGTTTTTGGAAAAGATTAATTGACATTTAGGGGATGAAATGGACCAAAAACATTATTTTTGTGGGGTTTTCTGGTCGCTCCAGAGGCCGCAATTATGGCCCAAACACCGCGAATTTTTGCATGGAGAAGGGGATCGGGCCAAAGAATAAGCATGTCTGTTCGGTCAATATTTAGCGGGTCAAATGGACCTTGACTTTTGTGTGAAAAATTACCAAATTTGTATTATATAGCGTATATATTTACCCATGAAGAAAAAAGACCCGAGAAGTTGATAGCATATCCAAGAGGAGTGGTTGACATTTAAATTGATACCAATTATGTGGTCGTATGTACTCAGATGTGGGAGTTACACTTAAATATTTACAGGTGCTGACGTACTGAGATATTACTTAGTAACCCATTACCACACTGAAGGGCGGAAATATAGAGCTGATCGCTATGAATTGTTTCTGAGGTTCCAGTAGTGGTCAAGGACAACGACTATAATTTTCGGTGATGATCAGATAATAATTTTGGGATGAAGTGGACCGAAAACTTCCTTTTTTCGAGTCGATCTATAGACCACAATTATAAACCGAACATCACAACACAACCCACTGTCAAGGGAATCAGCACAAGTAATTAGAAGGACTGTACTGAATATTAGTAATATTCGGAAAATATGTCAGTGTAAGGAAAAGGTGCTGTTGACTTCTAATCGGGCAAGAGGGTGCAACTACCACGAAATTTTTCCAGGCTCGAAATAAAAATCCGCAGAAAGTTAGATTTCCGTGATAGTTGTGTAGGGTATCGTATGATCGACCCCGTCCACCACTGGTTATTACATAAATGTGCTATACACAGAAAACCCAAAATATAAAATTACATCCAAATTGGTTGCAAACGTGGCTAAAATCCCCAAAATACCGAATATTGGGGATACCATTATATGAGGGCTACCCTGAAACTTTGGCGAATGTCAATAACTTTTGGTACGGTTATGTGTTATTCAATGATAACCCAAAATCCACAAAATACCGAGTATTCGGGAGACAATTATATATGAGCTACCCCCAAACTTGGGTTAATATTAATAATGTTTGGTACGTAGACGTGCTATATCACGATAATCTAAAATGCCAAATTACAGCCAATTCGTTTAAAAACGTCTTCGAAATCCCCAAAATACTATATATTTTGTGGGGTCTCCGATAAATATTTCGAGGTGTACAACAACATTGGTGGAAAATATTTCGCCTAAAATGGGTCGGAATATGGTGTTAATGGCTATGTAAAAATATATATCTATCTTGAAATTTTCGGAAACCGGAATGTTAAATTGAAGCCACTTCGTCGTTATATGGAATCACTTTTAACGTCTAACTACCCGACAGGTCAAATTTCAGCCGCTTCGATTAGTACTCGTAAACGCGACAAAATACCAAAGAAGGGGTGAGGGGGCGGAGTGTACCGTTGCTATACCATACATTGGACTGATATGTATGTATGATCAATATCATGCCAGAACAAAATTGTAGAGCTTCATAATTGTAGGCGAATAAAAGATTTTTTTGCTGTTGTTCTCGAAGAATATTTCGATACAATGGATACTATATAGGAGTTTATACCAGAACCTATCCTCCTTTAAATCCTCTATTTGCTATATACAATGGCTGAAGATGACCTTTTATAATTGGTTATTCAGCTGGCTTATAATAGACTGTTAGGCCTTATTACGACGGGTCCTATCTTCGGCCTTGATCTATGCTGGGTAAAGACAGGTTGTGAAAACTTTGATATTGGATTTGTAAAAAAAAGGACCCATAAGCCCCATATTTGGTGTCAGAAGGATTGGACTGTTATTTCCCATCTTCGAACTTGAACTATGTTTGGAAGAAATATTGCAATGTACAAAGTTTGGATGAAATCGGTTGCTATCTTCGAGAGCTATCGTGGGAACCAGCCGGCCAGATGGATGGCGGACGGGTATTGGTAAAACGACTCTAAATTGTCTGAAACGGATTTGGTCCGAAGAAACATCGGGTCTAAATCCAATATTTCAATGAACACATTTTTGACGTATTATTAGCCATAAGTCTGAGGGTATACAAGTGATCAATATCGTTGCACGTTTTTGTATATAGCTTTTATATAACGTTACCCTTGATTTTTTGGTACCTTGAGGGACCTTTATGGTTAGACAACTTCTTTACAGAACACTTTTGGAATATTCAAGGTTTTAGCCCAGCTTTTTAATCTGATTACCTGTAGTTTGTCGATTTTAGGTACTTGGGATGCCAATTTTCATAAGTCAAACTCCTAATCTTCCAACTGATTGTGGTCTAAGTTATGAATTTTCAATAAGTAAGCGGATAGTTTCGTTTTCCTCACATACATCGAGGTCGATATGAACGCTATGCAAATATCTGAACTTTTTTTTAAATTTTTTAAAAGCTCAGGTAATTTTCGAACACTCCCAACTGTCATGTCCTTTTTTGATACATTACAACTTCGATGACTTATTCAATGACACATGACGCAAGATTTCTATAGCCATCGGCTTTGAACTGTATAAATGAAGCATTTTCCTGAGATGAACTAACAATTAGAACATGCAGATACAATTCCCGAAATGCACTAACTCCCATTCAGAGAAAATATTTAAGACAAGATTGATTTTCAAAAAGATAAATTGATTATCAGGGCCAAATCGTGATGTAGACTTCAGCGCGGCTATATGGACTTATTGGTTCTACTGATCATTTACATTAACTCGTTGACCCTTGGATACTTCTGTAAGGATTTCCAGAGATTTATCTCGTTCATAAAGTACCCTGAATGTCAGCTTCTGCTCGTCTACGAAGACTCCCTTTCCCTTCAATTCGTCTATGAAAACTCCCTTGCCTTACAGCTCGCCCATAAAGCCTGTCCTGCTCTTCAACTCGTCAATTAAGACTACTACTTAATCTGATCTATAAGGACTTCCTAAATTTCAGATCATCTGCCTGTGCTTCAAATCGTCTGCAAATACTACCTGAGCTTCAACTCGTCTAGAAAGACACGCTGAGCGGCAGCTCGTTTGTAAAGACTTCCAGAGCTTCAGATCGCCTACAAAGACAAAGACTAACTATAATATGATACAATGACTGTATGGGCTTCAACTCCATTAAATCAGACGCAATCTTACAATTCAAAGAAAATATTAGAGGTAAGGTTGATTTAGTGGGTCTGATCTTGATCTGAACTTCCGCCCGGATATATGAGCTCATTCATCTAGATTGCCTCGTTGGCCCTTCCATGTTTTTGTTTTTTTTCCATCATCACAAGAGACTACCAGAACTCTGCAAATATCAATATATGAACGTTTATATACGACCACTAGCCTTGAGCCGGAGGATATAAATATGATAAACTATTCATTTTTGTACTTTAAGATCGAATCACTGTAATTCCCTCATTGTTGCACAAAATCTAAACCTTGACAATCTTTCCGTTTACACCCCGAATCGATCTATGGATCATCATAATTATTACCATCATCCATCTAGCCCATTCAATAAATGTTCTAAATATTCTGCAATTCTTAGTGGCATTATTTGTTTTCGGTCGTTGCTTTAGACATTCTGTGTTTTCCAACTACTTAACGATAATGTTTACTGCGACACAAGCAATCTGCAACACCAACAACAACACAACGCAGCAACAACATCAACAATAGTCCGTGAAAATCGTTTTTTGTATGCAACTAGTGCAACATTTTGTTAAGTAGATTTTTGCTACTTTTGACCGTTTTGTTGTCGTTGTTTGGTTACCATCCCAACGATCACGTGACTGATCACTTGGAGACTTTTTGGTTTGGTTTTTTGTTCGAAAAGAAAATGAAATAAAATCGTGAATTTTTGTTGGTAACATGTGCGCGTATTGTATGTATGGTTGGTTGGTTGACTGACTTAGTCAAGCTTTTGTAAATGTTGCAGCAGTAGTTGTTTGGTCGAGAAATGTAGAGAAAAAACAAACAGAAGACAATAACAGATTTGTATTTTCTTCGGCAGTTATTTATTGTGTTGTGGGTTATATTGATTGCTGAGGTATTATAGTTTCGATGTTGCATAGTGTTAATAAGCGAGGTGGGGTGAAACGAGTTAAGAAAAATAGAGAATAGTCCCCGTAGTCCTCGGGATCGAATTTAAAGACTTACTGTCTTACCTTAAGTGCGCCCACAGAAAACTCCTATAGACTTACTACTTCGGCTGTAAAGACTCTTCAGCTCCTCCATAAAGACTCCCGAGCTGAAAAGCTCGTCTCTAAGGACTACAGATCTTTCAGTTCGTCTATAAAGATTCCCGACTCCATAAGCGGCAGCTCATCTATTACGACTATCTGAGCTTTAGATTGTCTACAAACATCACTTGAGCTTCAGATCGTCTACAGAGACTCAGGTCCTCTAGGAAGACTCCCTAGATCTTTAACATGTCTATGAGAACATCCCATCAGCCTCAGGTCATCTAAAAGATTCTCTGAGCTTCAGATCTATGAATGAAGGTCTATGAAGATTCATTCAGCTGAGTATTCTGAGTTTCAGTATGCTCGTCTATGAAGATTCTTTGAAGATTCTCTTAGGATCAGTTCTCCTATGAAGACATTCTAAGTTTGAGGTCATCTTAAAGATCCCAGAACCTCAATTTGTCTATGAAGATTTCCTGACCTTTGGCTCGTTGATAAAGTACCCGGAAAGTCAGCTCGTCTATGAAAACTTCCTTACCTTTCAGCTTGCCCATAAAGCCTCCCCTGCTGTTCAACTCGTCTATGAAGATAACCTGCTCCTTCATCTGGTCTATAAAGACTCTGTGGCCTTAAGATAGTCTACAAGATTACCTGTGTTTCAAATCGTCTACAAATATTTCCTGAGCTTCAGCTCGCTCGGAAGTCACGGGTTATAAAATCCCATAAGCGCCAGGTGGACTAAAAACTTCCAGCTCATCCATAAAGGCAAATTGAGTATAAGAAATCCCTGGGCTTCAAAGCGCCTACAATAACTCTCTGGGTTTCAGTTTATACATAATCGTTCTTAAAATCGTCTACAAGGGCTGCCTTAGCAAAATATCATCTACAATGACACCCTGAGAAACAAAGCCTCAAAGAAGACTCCCTGAGCTTCAGCTCGTGCCAAAGACTCCCGAAGATTCTGCTCGCATTAAAAAGTCCCTCAGATTCAGCTTGTTTATAAAGACGCCCTGATCTTTAGGTTACATATTAAGACTGCCTGAAATTCAGGTCGTCTTTAAAGACCCCCAGTTTGTCTTAAATCTTTAGCCATTCGTAGATACTCCCTTACTAACAGGTCGCCTTTGAATACTCCATGAACTGCAGAATACAAATAAAGAAGCCCTGAGCTTCAACACGCATATAAAGACTACCTGAACTCCCAATCGTCTATGAAGGCGCCTTTCACTCCTTTTAGCTCCTCTATAAAGATACGCTCCAACTCGTTTATAATGAATCTCTTAGCTAGCCTCTAAAAACTTCCTTCGGATGGTCGATAGACAAACCCATCAGCTTGTTAAAAATTCCTCCTTTCAGTTTGTCGCATAAAGACTCCCTTAGCATGTCTATAAAGACTACCTTCAGATATAGAGACTTCCTTCTGCTGGCCTACAGAAGGATCTCTTCAGCTCGGCTATAAAAACTCCCTTCAGCTCGTCTATAAAGACCCTTTTGGCCCCTTTGGATCCTTTCAGTTCGTTTATAAAGACTCCCTTAGCATGTCTATAAAGACTACCTACAGAAGACTACCTTCTGAAGAAGGATCTCTTCAGCTCAGCTATAAAAACTACCTTCAACTCGGCTATAAAAACTCCCTTCAGCTCGGCTAAAACAACTACCTACAGATCGTCTATAAAGACCCCTTTGGCTAGAGAGACTGCCTTAAGCTCGGCTATAAAAACTCTCTTCGACTTTAAAGACTACCTTCAGTTGGTCTATAGTAGGCTTTCTTCACCTTTCGGCTATAAATACCACTTCGGCTTGGCTATAGAGACTCCCTTCAGCTCGACTCGACTCCCTTCAGCTGGTATATTGTGTTGTCTATAGAGACTGCCTTCGTCTGTAGAAGACTTTTTTCAGCTCACCTGTAGAAGATAACTTTCAGCTCGTCTGTGGAAGACTCCCGTCAGCTCCTCTATAAAGAAACCCTTCAGCTGGTCTATAAAGACACTGCTTTAAGCTCGGCTATAAAAGATTGCCTTCAGCTCGCCTACAGAAGACTCCCTTCAGTTCGTCTACAGAATGCTCCATTCAGCTGGTCTTCCTGTCCTTCTATAAATCCGATTTTAACTCTATGTATCCCTGGCCTACCTATATCAACCTCGTTGTGCGAGTGCGTTCGCATATTGTGTTCGGATTCGGGTTTTCAACTATTCAATTTTATTGTTGTTGCTATTTTTCAAAAACCACCGATGCTCGTATAGAGTATTATTATTTTTCCACACTATTGTACTTGCCACCATGCACAGTTTTTCATGACACGTATCGATACATCCAACTGCGACTAAGTATGACGACGATGCAACCAACAATAACTGCGACAATGATGACAATAGCAACAACAACAGCAATAACCAGAAATTCACTTTACTCCACTGCCTGCAACTAAACTAAAAGCTGACTGACTTCACCAAAAAAACCTAAAGGCCTTTGCCAATGACATATGGATGGGATGCTCGAGTTCTCAAGGTACGTAGTACAACTGAAACGAAGCAATTTTTTTGAGCATATTTTGAATTATCCATCCCTCCATGTGGTGAAGATACCTCACATACCCCGGCTGGAGTCGCATAACACGTTCATCAAGGCATGCAGGTACTACTATGTTTGCCACAGCTATGATTCTCTGTATCGGAAACTATTCAGCAAAGGGTGGCGGGTGGAGGTTTGGTTCGTTGGTATTATTTTGGTAAATGTCCATTGTATTATTTTTGTTGTAGTTTTGTGTTTGGTTTGGTTTTGACTCTATGGACCAGTAGACCAAAGATATGCAACGGAAATTCAAACTCCTCACCGCAAGTAAAGCTAAGCTATTGGCAACAGCACCTTGACGCGAGATTTGTGCAAAACGGAAGATGGCAATTATTTTGTTTTTTTTTTTTTGTTTCTATCTTCTGAATGTGTGAGTTTGGTTTTCTATCATTTTTATTGTTGTTGCTGTTATTGTGGGATTTCATATGGAAAACCGAAAAAAATGTGTGTGAAAATTTTTATTTTTTGGCTGTGTCGTTTATGTTTTGGTTTTTTTTTTGCCAAACAAAAAATATTTTGAACATCATAGATCATGATTGGCATTAAGGGAAAATGTTCCATCAAAAGATGATGGTTATCTCTGTAACTATGGTAGCTACAAATCTTGTTAATGATATTTGTTTTATTGCTAAAGTTATGTTTTTGTTTAGAATCCAATAAATTATTATAATTGACATTGATCGGAAAAGCATGGAAGAATAGTTGGAAACTTATCTAAATATTGACGAGAGTTCGAACTAGCATCTAGAATTTTATTTCCTAAGTCCTGGCAAATTATTAGCAAAGCTTGAACATATTGTTAAAAGTGTTTGAATCACGACTAAAAAAACAATTACACTTAATGACAGATATTGTAAAACATTTTTTTTTTTCAAAAAATCGACACATAAAAATGTCCAAAGAAAAAATTCAGTAGTCTATAGAAATTCCCTTCCGCACGTCTATAGAGACTCCCTTCCGCTCGTCAATAGAGACTCTGCAACTAACAATGAATATCTACTGTAGGACTTTCAGACTTTGAAGCAGAAGAACTTCTTATCAGAAGATTATTATATGTCCTTTCTAAGCAGAAGAAATGACATACAGGTCTTTTTAGTTGAAAAAACTGCTTAAAATCCCCCAACGTGCCTAAATCAATATATATAATTTTTTACACCAAAATTTAAAATACTAAATTATGGCCCATTTGGTGGAAAAAAGCACACAAACTAAAATAAAACTGAATTAAAATATGGTGCCTACCCCAAATAGTGATTCAGAACTATTCACTTTTTCTCATATACTAAAGTAATTCCCGAGTTATAAACGGGTGAATGAAAGTAGTAAAGTCGAACGGGGTCGACTATATGATACCCTTGACCAATCTGGGTACATTCAACTGAAAAATCCTAACTGACGTGGAATTTTTGAAGGCCCATTAACATGAAAATGGATCAATTTGCCTACCTTTGGGTCTTTAGTGAACCCTTTACTTAAAATCGGACGAAACTATATATGGAAGCTATGTCTAAATCTGAACCGATTCTTACAATACTTTGCATACGGTACGCTATACTAAATTCAGTACATTATGCAAAATTTTGTAGCAAACGGTCTTTGGTGCACCTTTTACTTAAAATCTGACGAAAATACATATATAAAAGCTATATGTAAATATAAACCGATTTCAACTAAACTTGCCACACGTTACGTTATAGTAACTTCAGTACGTACTGCAAAATTTTGTGCCGTTTCGACCCACCTTGGTGAAATATTTATAACCAACTTCTAGGTTATACTAACTTCAAAACGTTGTGCAAAATCAATTTTGTGTAAAATCGGACGAAAATATATAAAGAACCTACATCAATATCTGAACCGATCAAATGAGACTTGCCAGAGATTAACTTTGTACAAAATTCATTGTACGAAATTCTGTGGCAATGGGAAAAACTTTGGGTCTTTAGTGCACAATTTACATAAAATCGGTATAAAAAATATATAGGAGCTATATCTAAATCTGAACCGATTTTCAGGAAACTTAACACACATCATTCTAGACCTAATTCAGTATGCTGTGCCAAATTTCGTGCAAATCGAAAGATATGTGGGACTTTGGGGCACCATTTACATGAAATCGGACGAAACTATATATGGGAGCTATATCTAAATCTGGACCGATTTTCTCGAAACTTCAGACATCATTCTAGACCTAAATGATTAGGCTGTAGCAAATTTCGTGCAAATCGAAAGTTATATAGGGATCGTTTACATTAAATCGGTTAAATATATATATATATATATATATGGGAGCTATATCTAAATCTTAACCGATTTTTCCCAATTTCAATAGTGTTCGTCCTTGGGCCGAATAAGTGACCTATGCCAAATTTCATCCAATTCGGATCATAAATGCGACCTGTACTTTGTTTACAATGTAACACCAACAGACGGACAGACGGACGGACGGACACGCATAAATCGACTCAGAAAGTGATTCTATGCATATTCTCAAAAGGAACCATGTGTCTATCTCGTTTCCTTTTGCCTGTTACAAACATATGCACAAAGACATAATACCTTGTACCACAGTGTGGTGAAGGGCACAAAAATCCACGCTTAATGGCATATATTAAAAAAAAACATTTTTTGATCGACACTTAGAAATGTTAAAAAAAAAAAATCAGTATTCTATAGAAACTCCCTTCCGCTCGTCTATAGAGACTCTTCTATAGAATGAATATCTACTATTGGCCTTTCAGATTTTGAAGCCGAAGAACTCTTTTTTGTTTGAAAAACGTGCTTAAAATCCCCAAAAATGCTGAAAAACTAAATTAGGAGGTATCGTTATATAGTGTCTACCCCAAATAGTTGACCAAATTTGATACATTTTGGTAAGAATGTGTACTGCACAAACCCAACCCAAAAATTACTGTCAATTTGGTTGAAGGTGGGACTAATATGTTCCAAATTTATCATCACCGTCCTATGTTAGTAAAAGTCTATTTTTATACCCTCAGCCTTATGGCTAATACACTTTGATACGGCAAAAATGTTACTCATCGAAATATTGGTTTTATACCCCTCGATTCTTTGGACCACATCCGTTTCAGACAATTTGGAGTCGATTTACAAATGTCCGTCCGTCTGTCTTTCTGGTCGGTCGAAGGGAGTAACCGCTTTCATCCAAACTTTGGACATCGTAACATTTTTACCAAACATAGTTCAAGTTAGAAGATGGGGAATATCGGTCCACACCTTCTGGTTAAATATAATAAAAACTTGTGCTAAAAATTAATTATATAATATCATGTGAACGGACTATCCGATTTTAACGATACTTTGTACAATCTATTATCTTAACCAAGCCTAAATCATGTTCTTCTGGTATATCAGGCGAAAAGATTGTCCGATTTGAACCAAAATTTGAACAACCCAGGGTCAATATTTTATAAAAATGTAGATTTAGTTTGAAGCGAATTGAATAACCGATTTGATTTAAAGTTGGTGCGAAACCTCTTTGACCATAGGCAGTCGGTGTTGCTGACAGATAGGATATATATTAGGTTGGGGAAAAAGAAATCAATTATGAAAATATCGATAAAATTGGAGAAATGATCGAAGTTGACCGGCATGTTAGCAGTCGTAACATCGCCCAGGAGCTACACATCTACCATAAAACTGTTTTAAACCATTTACCCAAAGCTGGATTCTAAAAGAAGCTCGATGTTTGGATGCCACAACAATTAAAAAAAAAATATGGATCCAATTTCCATCTGCGAAACCTTGGCCAAACGGAATAAGATATACCCATTTCTTAAACGGATGGTGACTGGAGATGAGAAATGGATCACATACGATAACCCTGTGCAAAAACGATTGTGGTCAAAGAGCGGTGAAGCACCTCAAACGGTGGCCAAACCAGGACTAACGGTCAGGAAGGTTCTGTTATGCATTTCGTGGAACTGGAAGGGGATTAATTATTATGAGTTTCTTCCATATGGTCAAACGCTAAATATTGATCTCTACTGTCAACAACTGTACCGTTTGAAGATAGCAGTTGACCAGAAACGACCAGAATTGGCCAACAGGAGAGTTGTCGCGCTCCAGCAGGACAACGCTAGGCCATACACATCTACTGTGAATCGCCAGAAACTTCGGGAGCTGGGTTGGGAAGGTTTAATGCATCTGCCATACAGTCTGGACTTGGCACCAAGTGATTTATCATATAGAGAGCAGGACTTCTATGAAAGAGGCATTATGAAGTTACCTTTAAAATGGGAACAAATCATACAACAAAACGGTGCATATTTGGCCCAAATCGGACATTCCGAAGCATGTTAAATAAAGTCCTATAGTTCATATAAAAATAATCTCTTATTAAGTGACATAAACTAAAATTTGATGGAGAATATTGTTGTCCTTTATACCATTCATCTAAAACGACATCTAGTGGGAAATTTGTCACAAATTCGGAATAAGATCGCTTGTAATTCTAAAATGAGTTTTCGTATTTTCATGGTATTTAACATTTAGACTGTTTTTTGAGTTCTGGTTTATTCTGAGATTTATAGTCAAACATTATGGCGAACATTTTTGTAGAATATTCTGACATACGTTTACCCCGTTCTAAATGAGCTTTTAATCATTCCTGGAAAGGGGACCTCCATTATATATTCTCTCCGATGCCGTGCTAATTGTGCACCAAATTCCAAACATTTATTGGAGGTTTCTATTTAAATCTTAGTAGCAACTCTTTTTATACCCTACAAAACTATGTTGCCAGGGTATTATAGCTTTGTGCAGCTCCAAGAGTTTTAACGCCGCGAAATATTGGCCCCAGACCCACCTTTAAGTATACCGATTGCCATATCTCGACTAGCTGAGTCGATCTAGACATGTGTATCCATCCGTCCGTCTGTGCATTATAATTTGTAAACACGATACAGGCCATAGTTGTGGACCAATCTTCACCAGATTTTGCATGGAGGATAGATTCGGCCCAATTGTTTTTTGTAAAGATCGGTTAATATTTAAGGGATGAAATGGACCAAATACTTAATTTTTGTCGGTTTTTTGTTCGCTCCAGAGGCCACAGTTATGGTCCGAATATCGTGAAATTTTACACTGAGAAGAGGATCGTGCCAAAAAATAGGCATGCCTGTTTTGATAAAGATCGGTCAATATTTAGCGAGTCAAATGGACCGTGACTTTTGTGTGAAAAATTACAAAATTTTTATTCTGGGCGTATATACTTGCTCCTGAAGGACATATACCCGAGAAGTTAATAGTATATCCAAGAGGAGTTGTTGACCTTCAAATTGATACCAAACTTATGGCTGCAAGTACTCTGATGTGGTAGTTATACGTAATTAGGTAAAGGTGACTATGTGCATAGTATTACTATTACTCCATTAGAGGACGAAAATGTCGCGCTGATAGCTTTGAAATTGTGCATGAACTTCCGATAATTGTCAAGGACAACGCCTATAGTTTTCGGTGAAGTTGAGATTTCATTCAGGGGGTGCAATGAAACGAAAACTTTAATTTTATCAGATTTTCTAGTCGCCCTAGAGGCAATTATTATATGCAGAACATCACATATTTTACAAACTGAAGGGGATCTGAGAAAATACTTAGAGTGGCTGTTCAGATGATGAGCGGTCAATATTCCTAGGGTCAAATCAACCAAAACCTAAAGTGTCAATTTTTTTTATTTTACGGCGTAAAAATTCACTTCAAGAAAAAAAAATTGGGAAATATGCCAGGGTTAGAAATTGAAGTTGTTGATCTATAATCGGTAAAAGCGTGCAAATATCTCGAAACATTGCCCAGGCTCAGAATAGAGAATCGCAGAAAGTTTGATTTTCGTGATATCATATGGTCGGCCCCGTCCGACTATACTGCTCCGCTCACTGGTTTATCCCTAAAGTGGTGGAGAGAATAATAATCGGTCTCGTTCGACTTTGGACTTTTCCTTACTGGATTTATAGTGAATTCGTCTTGAGGTGCACGACCTTTATCTTTGTCTATCATAGTTCAGCATGTATGAGTATGAATATGGTCTTTAGACCGCCATTTTTTTTAGTCTTTGTATTTGTGGGCTTTTAATAACCGTCTTAGATATGGAAAAGACTACAAAATAAAAGAAGATTTAAATTTCTTTCGATTCTTAGAAGGAATCTCAGATTATGCAGACTCAATTAGATATATTACAATTATTTCATATAAAGTTGTAGAATATGAAAAAAATCAACTCATTATCGTATCTCACGACTTCGTTCCACGACTTGTTGTATTTATTTTCGATAGTGAGTGAGAAGAAAACTCACATGTTGCTTTCATAATTTCCAAATAAGTGTGTTACACAATCTATTTTCACACTACTGCAAAAACAAGATCTCTGAAAGTCATTTTCCATGAATGGTGTTAAAATAAAATTTGACAAATCATCAAAGTGTTAAACGGCAGCTTGACATTTTATTGTGAAATACAGGCGAAAAAATGTCAATTTTATTTAATTGATATTTTGATAGCAACAAAAACAACAAAAACATTTGAACACACAACAAAAAACGATTTCTATCTTATTTCAGATTAACTGGTAACAATTTTTGCTAGCCTTGTTTTTTTTCTAACAGCTGTTTGCCACTTGATGGAAGTTGATGAAGGTTGGTGACAACGACGACAAATACCAATGGCGATCACGACGACAACGATGATGATGATGACAATGACAACATCCGCCATCACGCGGCAACATGCTGCGATCCAAAAGACACATTGGAGATAATAATGGTGTTGTTCCGATCGATAACTTTCGATCTACTCTATGGTGATGATCATGATGCTGTCGTTATGGGCTGTTGACAACAATTCGTGGATAACGATGATGGACCAACGTCATCATCATCCTCATTATCGAGTTAATACCATTATTTACGTTTTGTTACCCATTTGTAATTAACTTAAAGTTGGCGTTTTGTAGAAACGTAAATAGCCACAATACAAAAAGAAATCATTTCATTTCAAAGACGTCAAATAATAAATGATCCATTTTTTGTTGCTTTTGTTTTTTTCTCATATTGACTTTAATACGGAAGCCATAAATTAATGATATGTCAGTTCAAAATGTTATTGGTTTTCTTGTATGTTATTTTTTGTGGATACACCAAAAATAGCCGAAATGCTTACAACCATATACTTTTTCGGTAGAAAAATCTACAACCTTATTATAGGCTTAAAATTCAGAAGTGAGGAGGCACTAATCCACAAAAGCTGTTTTCAAAACAATGGCGAACTTCTAACAAGCCGCCACTTTAGCCCGATTTGGGAAATCTTGAGTTTAAATGTTTTGCAGTAGATTTTAGTCGGACAGTTGTTGAAGTTATACGATGACGAGATAAAACAAAAATGGTAAGGTGGAGTTGATTTTATATTTTGTTATTCCGCTTACAATATTTCAAAATTATACGTCGATTCAGCCATGTCCGTCTTTCAGATGAAATTACGGTAGAGGCCGTAATATTTAAAATCGAACTTTGAAGTTATACACACAAATGCTACTTCTCTTAGGATGATTGGTATTGAAAATGGGATGTTTCGGTCCATATTTTGGTATAGCTCGCATATAGTGGTACCGTCTCATTTTCACAATTTGGGACGTTTGGCTCTATTTTCCAACAGAAATAGCTGTAATTTTATTTCGTGTTTTTGGAGTCATAGTTTTACGTAAAAATATATATATATATATAGGTCCCAAATTTTACATAATCTCCATATAAATGTACCGACACTTTTGTGGTCTTTTGAAGGTTTTTGATGCTGATATAAATCTATTCAAATCATGATTAATATAGGTCCATGTTTTGAAATTATTTTTATATACAGGTCCCTCCACTTTGGCGATGTTTTGAAGTTTTTATGCGTATTTTTCGACTAAAGGGGGTGAACATTGGCATTCCGTGGTCTTGGCGCTCTGACATTCCTATATGCGGAACGATCATTATAGGTCCAAGTTTTGACATAGTCCCCATGTAAAAGTCACTCCTCATGAATTAGCTGTAATTTGGCTCTCCGAATGATGGAGTAAGTCTTCAGAAATTTTTTGATGAATGACCATGTTTTCACATATCTCCCATTTTCAGTATGTTAACCTGATTTCCCCCATCGAAGTTTCTGAAGTTGTTCGGTGCCGCTGAATTAAAGGTCTTTTGAAGGCTTTAGCAACATTACCCACGAAATGTTTACTTTGGCGTTAAATATAATACTTTTTCGGAAAAATGCAGGTTCATATGTTTTCAGAAGACGTTAAAATATATTTTTTCCTAGAAGACCTTCAAAGGTCTTCTATCTTATAGAAGACCTTCTAATACCTTTGAAGGTATAGACAGAAGAACTTTGAAGGTCTTCTATACGACAGAAGACCTTTGAAGGTCTTCTATACGACAGAAGACCTTTTAAAGTTGTTCTATACGACAGAAGACCTTTTGAAGGTCTTCTATACGACAGAAGACCTTTTGAAGGTCTTCTATACGACAGAAGACCTTTTGAAGGTCTTCTATACGACAGAAGACCTTTTGAAGGTCTTCTATACGACAGAAGACCTTTTGAAGGTCTTCTATACGACAGAAGACCTTATGAAGGTCTTCTATAGACAGAAGACCTTTGAATTTCTTCTATAGACAGAAGACCCTCGAAGGTCTTCTATAGACAGAAGACCTTTGAAGGTCTTCTATAGACAGAAGACCTTTGAAGGTCTTCTCTAGACAGAATACCTTCGGAGGTTTTCTATAGACAGAAAGCTTTTGAAGGTCTTCTCTAGACAGGATACCTTCGGAGGTTTTCTATAGACAGAAAGCTTTTGAAGGTCTTCTATAGGCAGAAGACCTTTGAAGGTCGTGTATAAAGCCAAGACTTCTGTCGCTAGAAGACCTTTAAAGGTTTTCTATCGTATGTTTAGTGGTTTCTGAAATCGATCTTGGCCTAGGTTCCAAGATTTCGACCGTGGCTAGGTTCCCATTCATGAAAATAAATTGAAATTCTGTCTTTAGTAAACCATGAAAGGCCTTCATGGTATTCTTGAAGTTATTCTATAAATAGGCAGTCTATAGAAGACCTTACAAGTATTCTGCCTTTCTATAGAAGTCCTTAAATTCCCTTTTCTGTAAAGATATTTAAGGGTTTTCTCTCTCTCTCTCTTTCTAGAAGACCTTTTGTCCATAGGGGCCCTGAGATCTGTCTAAGCCTTTTGATGGCAAATATGAGAATGACTCATTGTCTATACTCCGATTAGGTTTATTCTACGTAATAATTCCGCTAAATTTCTAAACCAAAATAATCCCTCAGAAGTTTCTCAGTGGCATTTTAGTTCACACTGTTACAATTTTTTTTCGGACAGTTAACGCCACATATTTGGCTACTCAGCTTAACTTCACAGGTCGGTATTATTCATCATTTGTTTGTTGCTGCTTTCGAACTTATTTTTGTTTGAGCTTTACTGACGTTTAAGCCATTTCTGTTTTCATTCTTTGCTTTCCATCTGTGGGACTGATGGTTGGGTTCAGTTAGCCTATCTGCGTCTTTTTTTTTTTGCCGATACATTCGTACTAAAATTTGGGTCATATTTCGGCGTTTTGTTTTAAGTGCGTGTGCTCTGCATGTGTAGCGATTTGTATGTGTGTTCGATGTGTGGGAAAATTCTTAAGGGTTTTTTATTTCATCTTCATTTTTGGGTTTGGAAGTTTTAAACGCGTTTTCTGTACGTCAATATGTTTTGCTTCTTTTTCGGTTTCTTCTTTTTCATTTTTTTGCTACATATGGTGGTGGTGTTGCCTGCCAGCCCGGCTTCTTTGTTGGTTGGTTGTTGCGACTGTTGTGGATCTGCGTAATTTTCGATAATTTGTGAAATGAATTTTATTAATTTGGTGTTAAATGTTCGGTGTCGAATACAATTTCACAAGGTTAGCATTTAGTTGGAAGAGTTTTCGCTTTAAAGAAGCACAAGACGAAATATGAGTCATACCTGGTCCCATGCATTCCTAGTGGGGCTTAAAAAAACTCGTGACGAGCTTAGTAACCACAAATGGGATCGTTGAATGTTTTATTTGGAATTGTTACAAGTATGATAAAGTTTTGTAGTCATTTTGTTTTTTGGTTAAATGTTGTCTTAAATAAAATTAAACAATTAACTACTTGCGGAAGGATCAAAAGATAAGATGTAACTTTCAATTTTTCACTTGGTGTGCATTCCAAGGAACTTGTAAGCGACATTTTTCGGTGACGGATCAAACGAAAATGAAAGGAGTCATTTAAATGAGTGGATGGATATGTTTTGTATTGAGTCAGATTAAACTCACAAATAATAGTTGATTTAAGGGGAGGCATGTGTTATATATTTTTTTAAGAGGGGCTTAAGAGGATTTTTCTTCTCTAGACAGAAGATCTTTAGGCACTTCCATAGACAAGAGATTCTAAATGTCGTCTATACTTAGAAGCCCTTGAGATAATTTTAAAAGTTTTCTGCAGACAGAAGAGCTGCTGAGGTCTTTTATGGAGATAATACGTTTGTATATTTTCTATAAAGAGAAGACCATTGAAGGTTTCTATAAACAGAAGACTTTTGAAAGTCTTCTATTGGCAAAAAATGTTTGAAGGTCTTCTTTAGAGAGAATACCCTTGAAAGTTTTCTAAAGACAGATGACCTTTGATGAGAAACTTTGAAGGTCTTCTATAGATAGATGCCTAGCCTTTATCAACGAGTCTTTATAGACGTGGCCATTTTAGACGAGTCGAAGAGAGTCTTTCATAGACGAGCTGATGGGAGTCTCTATAGACGATGTAGAAAGAATATTTACGGAAGAGCATAATTGAGTCTATATATATCTGACCATTGAATGTCTTCAATAGACAGAAGACCTTTGAAGGTCATCTATAGACAGAGGAACTTTGAAGGTCTTCTTTAGAGAGAAAATCTTTGAAGGTTATGGCGTGAACACTGAAGCCTTTATCAACGAGATAAAGAGTTAGGTAGTCTTTATAGAAGTGGCCATTTTAGACGAGCCGAAGGGAGTCTCTATATACGAGTTGAAGGGAAGGAATATTTATGGAAGGTCATAATTGAGTCTATACAGATCTGTTGGTGGGAATATTTATAGACGATCGGAAGGAAGTATTTATGGACGAGCTGAAATAAGCTCTTAGAGATCTAAAGGGAGTTTTTCTAGACGAGCTGGTGGGACAGAAGACCTTTGAATGTTATGATGGTGAACACTGAAAACCTTTGAAGGTCTTCTATAGATAAATTACTAGCTTTTATCAACGAGATAAAAACAGTTAGGTAAGCGGCCATTTTAGACGAGCCGAATGGAGTCATTCATAGACGAGTCGAAGGGAGTATCTATAGACGAGTTGAAGGGAAGGAATATTTACGGAAGAGCATAGTTAAGTGTATATTTATAGACGATCGGAAGGGAGTCTTTATGGACGAGCTGAAATAAGCCTTTAGAGATCTTAAGGGAGTTTTTTTCTAGACGAGCTGGTGGGACAGACTACAGATAAAGTAGAGAGAGTCTATTTAGATGAACTAGAGAGAGTTTCTATTGAGGATCTGAAGGAAATATCTATTGACGAGCTGAAGGGAATATTTGCAAACGGAGTCTTTCATAAAGGGAAGGGAGTCTTTCATAAACGATCTAAAGGAAGTATTCCATAGAAGTCTTCATATACAACTTGAGTGGGTCTGGATTCCAGGGAGTCTTTGAAGGCGAGCTAAAGCTTAAGGAGTCGTTACAGTAGATCATAAGGTTGTGTTCTTAGATGGGATGTATATTATTTATATATCAGGAAGCATTTACACATGAGATTAAGGTGTAGGAAGTTTCCCAAAGGCTTTTATAGCCTGTGGTATTGGAAAACAATTACAAACGTGTCAGTCGGTGTTGCCGACAGATATATACCCTCAGGCTATGGTTTGCGTAGGAGAGGTCTGACGGGTCCCACTTTCGGACTTGATATATTGTGCCCAGTTTGGTTCAAATTGCACATTCCCTTCGCCTAATATTGAATTTATATACATTGAAAATGTTGACCCTTTGTGGGAGAGGTACAAGAAGGAGGGGACCAATTAGTCCAATATTCATACTTGATGTAAGTTGTACAAAGTTTGGTTAAACTCGGATATTCAAATAGCCTGATATTGGCTGTATAATTATTAAATATTTCGACCATTTGTGGGGAGGTGCCAGAAGGAGTAGACCAATAGACTCCAGAAGGAGTAGACCTCTACCATCGATTTTGTTACCTTCCATCATTTCAAATGAATCGAAAGCTGTCACGGTGCTTTGTAGAGGGTGGGGAAAGGAGTACTCTAGGGTAATTCCTGAAACACTAGAAATTGCACAGATAAAACAAAGACGAGAGCGAGAGAATATAGAACCACAGTTGCATGTTACGACGTGGCGTATATGTCTTTATAATATGCGTTATAAATTCAGAGAAATTTCAAAAAAAACTAAAGCAATAATTATTTAGAGTAAAAAGTTAAATCGTACGCTATTGCGTATGAGTGCTGACGTGTATGATACGCCACCCTTCTAACGAGGTTAGCTTACCTTAAAGGAATTGGCTCTCATCCCCTTACATATTACACTGAATACATTTACCAATTGAATTTGTAAATCGACTTCAAATTGTCTGAAACGGATTTGGTCTAAAGAAACATAAAGTCTAAAACCAATGTTTTCGATGAGGTAAATTTGTTGCTATATCAAAGTGTTATACCCTCATTAGCCATAATGAGGGTATATTCTGAAGGTCTTTAAACAAAATATATTTTTTTTAAATTCAACATACCTCTTTGGACATTATGTTCATTAAACATCAATGTCTATGGATCGGAAGGTCTTTGAATAAAACTTTGTGTGGTTCTATATTCTGAGCTTTGCTAATATTTCGAGATATTTCCAACCTCATGACTGACTAGAGGTTAACATTACTTGTCCAGATTCCCCTCGCCGTGGGTTGTGTTGTGATGTTCGGATTTCAATTGTGGCCTATAGATCGACTCGAAAAACACACAAAAAATTAAGTTTTCGGTCCACTTCATTCCAAACTATAAATGTATTCTCATGGTCAATTTCAAAGCGATCAGCGCTATATTTCCGCCCACTAGTGTGGTAATGTGTTATTAAATGATATAAGAATACGTAAGCACCTGTATATATTTAAGTGCAACCGCCACATCCGCGTACATACGACAATATAATTGGTATCAATTCAAAGGTCAACCACTCCTCTTGGATATACAATCAACTTCTCGGGTCTATAGAATAAACATTTTGTAATTATTCACACAAAAGTCAAGGTCCATTTGATCCGATCCCCCTCCCCATATAAAATTTCTCGATGTAAGGGCCAACATTACGACCTCTGGAGCAACCAGAAAATTAGACAAAAATAATGTTCTGGTCCATTTCATCCCCTAAATATTAACCTATCTTTACCAAAAAAAATATACGTCTTTAATGGTCAGAACCCATCCTACATGTAAAATTTCGTGAAGATTGGCCAATAACTGTGGTCTGTACCGTGTGTACAAAGTGTAATGGACAGACGGACAGACACACATGTCTAGATCGACTCAGCTAGTCGAAATATCGGGATAATTAAAGGTGGGTCTATTTCGCGGCGTTACAAACACTTGGGGCTGCGCAAAGATATAATACCCTGACAACATAGTTGTGTAGGGTATAAAAATCGGCGATAATATCTGTAATGTGATTGGAAACAATATTATTTAATCCGATAATTTTTATAAAAATATTTCTTAATATTCCAAGGAAATAACACAAATCTTAGAACTCTAGTAGTCTGAAAATGGGCTATCCATGATCCCGACAATTTAAAAGGGAGCTTTGCAAAGGGAATATTAAAAAAACATGGACGTATATTGAACATTCTTTAGTTACCAGGAATTCAGAATGCCAAATTACAACAACAAATATAAACCAATATCGAAGATGTTGCCCAAAGCCCGTTTCACCCCTCCACAAACCCAAAATGTAAAATTAGAGCAACTTCGGTGACTAAAATATAAAAATTTCGAAAATGGAGCGGAATTTTTTGCAAATATGTATGCCAGTCTCCAAGAACTCTATATACCTAATTACATTTACATTGGACTGCAGATATATCCTTCAAAATATCGACAATAGGTTGGACCTATATAGGGACTATGCCACATAGTGAATATGTGTCGAAAAGGTTTTGCAAAAAAATTTTTGCCCTACAAAATTACAGGAACTTCAAAATGCCGTATATACTTCGGCACTTTAAATGGGGGCTATTATAAAACATGAAAGTATATTGATAGTTTTCTGCCTAGATATATGTCTGCCTTTAGAACCGCGAAATACAAAATTACAGCTTCGGTTGGAAAATGAGATTGAAGCCTTAAAAATACCAAAGAATGGGGTACCGTTAAATGGGGATCTATACTAAAATGTGGACCGATATATCACAATTTTTCTCTACCTTTAGAAGTGAAAGGCTGCAAAGCTATATTTATACCCTACACAACTATGTTGTCAGGGTATTATAGCTTTGTGCAGCCACAAAAGTTTGTAACGCCGCGAAATATTGGTCCTAGACCCACCATTAAGTATACCGATCGTCATATCTCGACTAGCTGAGTCGATCTAGACATGTGTGTCCGTCCGTCCGTCCGTCTGTCCATTATAATTTGTAAACACGATACAGGCCACAGTTATGGACCAATCTTCACGAAATTTTGCATGTAGGATGGGTTCTGGCCAATGAAGACCCCTATTGTTTTTGGGAAAGATCGGTTAATATTTAGGGGATGAAATGGACCAAATACTAAATTTTTGTCGTTTTTTCTGGTCGCTCCAGAGGCCACAATAATGACCCGAACATCGTAAAATTTTGCATGGAGAAGGGGATCGGGCCAAAGAATAACCATGCCTGTTTTGATAAAGATCGGTCAATATTTAGCGGGTCAAATGGACCCTGACTTTTGTGTGAAAAATGACAAAATTTGTATTCTATAGCGTATTTACCCCTGAAGGACATAGACCCGAGAAGTTGGTATTATATCCAAGAGGAGTGGTTGACCTTTAAATTAATACCAATTATATTGTTGTATGTTCCCGGATGTGGGAGTTACACCTAAATATTTACAGGTATCTCCGTATTCGTATATTATTTAATAACCCATTATCACTCTAGAGAGCGGAACTATAGCGCTGATCGCTTTGAAATGTTCCATGAGGTTCCAGTTATGGTCAAGGACAACGCCTATAATTTTCGGTGATGATCAGATAATAATTTTGGAATGAAGTGGACCGAAAACTTAATTTTTTGTGTTATTTTTGAGTCGATCTAGAGACCACAAATGACAGCCGAACATCACAATACAACCCACGGTAAAAGAAAATCTCGACAATATCTGTACTGAATACTCGTAATATTCGGAAAATATGTCAGTGTGAGGAAGAGGTGCTGTTTATCTCTAATCGGGCAAGAGGGTGCAAATATCACTAAATATTGCCCAGGCTCTGAATATACATCCGCAGAAAATTTGAGTTCCGTGGTAGTTGTGTAGGGTATTGTATGGTCGGCCCCGTCCGACTATACTGCTCCGCTCACTGGTTTAAATATTGCGAGTTAGGTCGATCGAGTTTTATTCTGATATAAAATCGCATGTGAATATGTTCAGGTGCTTTAAACGGAATAACAATTTTAATATACACTTCATCTTCTGGTGGACGATCTAAAAATCTTTTCGATGTATGTCTCAGCAGTGCTAACTCATAATAAATCATAAATCTCATTGATGCTGTCATCATCGCCATCATCATCCTTACAAGTTGCAACCAGGTGTTGTTTTCTACCTCTACTCACAATTGTTGCAGTAGCAGTAGCAGTTCTTCGCCAGACCAAAACTAGATCAAATCATGGGAAACAAATCCTAATTAAACTTGACTACCTTTTGACAAACTATAGATTCATTTTTTTTCGTTTGCAGTTGTCATCTACGGCGAATGTTTTAATTCGCCATAAATCTTTGCAGCGAGGATTAATTGATGAATGATTTTTGGTATTTCTCTTAATGTCTCAATTATCTCTCATTACATGTTTTTTAGTTGTTGTTGATTCTTCACGACAACAGATAACAAGAAATACATACAGACGGACGGACAGACAGGCAGACAGACACAATAGCCAGCATCTGGCCTATGGCTAACTTTATGGTTAACTAGATGACGCTGACAATGTTGATGATGGATATTCCTTCTTTATTAGCCTGACTATGGAAAATGTAACGTCAACCAAAAAAAAAATGGGAAAAAACGAAAAACGTTTTCTTGGACTAATGCCAGTTGACTATTTTTGGAAAGTTGTTGGAGAGCAAATGAGGAAAAATACAAGAAAAAAAAAATCGAAAAACGTTAGTGAAAAATTTACACATCAGAGAGTAAGACACGCATTGTAGTACTACTACCACTGCTGCTGCTGTCTGGTAAACCATCAGGCCACAAAAACGGCCTGAACATCAGCAACAGTTATGCATGTCGACTATGGTTGTCGAATGGTGTTGCGTTGTTCCTTTTTCATGCGGCTGTTGTCATAGCTTTGCAAACACTCACACAAAACCATAGTTTGTTTGATTGACACTCTGTGCCAGAGATGATATTTTGTTGCTTGTGGATTAAGATGTTTTACGCCAGTTAGTATGTGACTCCTTTTCCAGAGGTACACCATTATTTTTGCTTCTGTTGGAATGGTTATGGCAAAAAGGTGTTTATAGTGAAGTTGGCGTAAGGTTTGTAACAGCAGGCCAGTTGAGTAAATTATCCAAAAACTCCCCGATTTGTTTTAAGTTCGCCTGTACAGTTTTAGACTATATAGATGTAGGTGTATTCAATTCTTTACAGAATAAGTAGAGGTTTTTCTATTATCGGATGGATATCTAAATGTACTATATGGCTTAGAGTTGAAAAATATCGAATGTGTATATAGAACAATTTAAATCCCTATATTATCCATAGACGGTCTAAGGTTTTCAATTATTTATAGAAGAGTTAGAGGCCTTATATTGCTTAGGGACAATATCTCTAAGATTTCTATCGTTTATAGCGTTTCTTTTGTTTATAGAAGACCTATTCTATAATTTTCTGAATTTGCCTATAGAAGACCAAGAGATATCCTTTAAAAATTGTCGCTTATAGCCGTGGCGGTCTTTGGCAAAATCTGCATTTGAAAAAAAATCCTTACACTCTTGTATTTGTTTGGCAGAATATTCCTTAAAAAATATTCGTTGGGCAAAATAGCTAAACATCGTCTATAAATATTCTCTGAGCTTCAATTCGTCCCTCTTGAGCTTGTGCTCACCTATAAAAACCCTTTAACATTTAGCTCATTTATAATGAATCCCTGAACCTTTCTGAGCTTCACTGACAGACATCGCCACTCGTTCATGAAACTTTCTTCGGTATTTCCTGACCTTTATCTGTAAAGTCTGGCTTCCCTTCACGTCGTTTGCAAAGAAACCCAGTCGTTCAGCTCATCATTAAAGACTCCTTCAGGTCGTCTATTGAGATTCCTTATTTTCAGGTAACCTGTACAATTCTGATCTTCAGAGATAAGCTTCAAATTTCCCATATTAGGCTCCATGAGCTTTAGATCGTTTGTAACTACATTCTGAGCTTCAGGTCGTCTATAAAAACTGTATGATGTTCAGATGGTCTATACTGAATTCTAGTGCTTAATAAAATACTGAGACTACATGCTTCAGCCCGTTCATTCAAAATCCCTCTAGTTCGTATTCAGCTTGACCTTCGGCTCCTCTAAAGAGACTCCTTTTAGCCCGTCTACAAGGACTCTTTTCAAGTCGTTAATAAATACACGACAGAAGATGCCCTTAAGCTCATCTATAGAGACTCTTTTCACACCGGCCATAAATACAACCCGATTCAGCTCCTCTATTAAGGCCCCTCGTTTCCGCTCGTTTATGGAATACTCCCAGCACCTCTATAAAAACTGCAGGCGGATCAGCTCGTCTGTAGAGGCTCCAGTTCGCTTTTAAAGGCTCCCTGTGTCTCAGTTCGACTCCAATGACTCCCTACCTCTTCCGTTCATCTATGGAGACTTCCTTAGCTTCAGCTTGACTATAAAGAATCACTATCCCTTCAGCTTATCTATGGAGACGCACTGACCCTTATGTATGTTTTTATGCCCTTCACCACACTGCGGCACAGGGTATTATGTCTTTGTGCATATGTTTGTAACAGGCAAAAGGAAACGAAATAGACTCATGGTGCCTTTTGAGAATATGCATAGAATCCCTTTCTAAGTCCATTTATGCATGTCCATCTATCGGTCCGTCTGTCCATGTTAAATTATAAACAAAGTACAGGTCGCATTCATGATGGATGAAATTTGGCACAAGTCACTTATTTGGCCCAAGGACGAACCCTATTGAAATTGGGAAAAATCGGTTCAGATTTAGATAGTTTCGTCCGATTTAAGGTTAATGCTGCACCAAAGTCGCTATATTTCTATAGATTTTCATGAAATTAGGCATATAATCCTGAATTAGGTGCAGAATGATGTGTGCCCAGTTTCTAGAAAATAAGATCAGATTTATATATAGCCCCCATATATATTTTCGTCCGATTTAAGGTAAATGGGTCTCCAAAGTTCCTATATATCTTTCGATTGGCACGAAATTTGGCATAGGGTACTGAATTGGGTCCAGAATGATGTGTGCTAAATTTCAAAAAAATCGGGTCAGATTTATATATAGCCCCCATATATATTTTCGTCCGATTCAAGGTAAATGGATCTCCAAAGTCCCCATATATCTTTCGATTTGCACAAAATTTGGCATAGCACTCTGAATTAAACCTAGAACGACGTGTGTTAAATTTCCTGAAAATCGGTTCAGATTTTGATATAGCTCCCAGATATATTTTCGTCCGATTTTAGGTAAATAGTGCACCAAAGTCCCTATATATCCTTCTATTTGCACGAAATTTGGTACAGCGTACTGAATTTAGTCTAGAACGATGTGTGTTAAAATATGTAGCTCCCATATATATTATCGTCCGATTTTAGGTAAATAGTGGACCAAAGTCCCTATATATCCTTCGATTTGCACGTTATTTGGCAAAGCGTACTAAATTAAGTCTGGAGTGATGTGTGACAATATTCGATGAAATCGGTTTAGATTAGATTCGACATTTTGCTTTAAATTTATTTACATAATTTTGTCCCATTGTAAGAAGCAACTCTATATCTGATCAAAATTTAGTATAGGTTGCGGAATTAAATGTTTAATTTAATATTT
>NW_026882919.1:0-43981 GCF_032173495.1 Musca vetustissima
GTACCCCACCTAATACTCGTACACAAGGGTTTATTCATGAATAAACCTTGCTCGTACATATTGTTTTGGTTTTTCGAAGTTGTCAAAAATTATAATAATAGAAATTAAATAGCTTCAAAATTCTCTGTCCTGAATAGATCTTGCTGTGTCCTCTATTCCACCAGCAATGTCACTAATTTGTGGTCTATGTAATTTGGCGAGTTTTCTTAGCCAATTATTTATTGCCCTAATATGGAATGGTATGTTCCGCTTAGCACTGCAACTATTCAAATTTGCCATTGTCCTTTTTATGAATTTTGCATTTGGTTATGGCATATTTATAATGGTGAGTTGGATGGCATAATCTTGCTAGATAATTAATATTTAAAAATAATTCCCTTATTAGTTCGATGGTCCACCTTTTTCATTCGATCATTTGGGAAATGCTGTAGCAGCAATAAGGCGATTGAGTGACAATCTCATAGAAAGACAACAACGTTTAAGTTTTGGTGGTGCCCAACCTCCAACAATAACAAATACTGAAAATACTACTGAATCCAATAGACCCAGTCATGATGTGCAATCGAAACGCGATTTGTGAATATTGGTAAATATTTTGAATTTTTTCTGAATCTTTTGAAAAACCTGAATAACAAATATTATATAAAAAGAAAACTATTCGGGTTAGAAATAATCCAAAGACATTAGTCAAGGCCTACCAAAGGCGTGGATTTTTTAAAGAATATTTTTTCAAGGCCTATCAAAGGCGTGGATTTTTTAAAGAATATTTTTTCAAGGCCTATCAAAGGCGTGGATTTTTTAAAGAATATTTTTTCAAGGCCTATCAAAGGCGTGGATTTTTTAAAGAATATTTTTTCAAGGCCTATCAAAGGCGTGGATTTTTTAAAGAATATTTTTTCAAGGCCTATCAAAGGCGTGGATTTTTTAAAGAATATTTTTTCAAGGCCTATCAAAGGCGTGGATTTTTAAAAAGAATATTTTTTCAAGGCCTATCAAAGGCGTGGATTTTTAAAAGAATATTTTTTCAAGGCCTATCAAAGGCGTGGATTTTTAAAAGAATATTTTTTCAAGGCCTATCAAAGGCGTGGATTTTTTAAAGAATATTTTTTCAAGGCCTATCAAAGGCGTGGATTTTTTAAAGAATATTTTTTCAAGGCCTATCAAAGGCGTGGATTTTTTAAAGAATATTTTTTCAAGGCCTATCAAAGGCGTGGATTTTTTAAAGAATATTTTTTCAAGGCCTATCAAAGGCGTGGATTTTTTAAAGAATATTTTTTCAAGGCCTATCAAAGGCGTGGATTTTTTAAAGAATATTTTTTCAAGGCCTATCAAAGGCGTGGATTTTTTAAAGAATATTTTTTCAAGGCCTATCAAAGGCGTGGATTTTTTAAAGAATATTTTTTCAAGGCCTATCAAAGGCGTGGATTTTTTAAAGAATATTTTTTCAAGGCCTATCAAAGGCGTGGATTTTTTAAAGAATATTTTTTCAAGGCCTATCAAAGGCGTGGATTTTTTAAAGAATATTTTTTCAAGGCCTATCAAAGGCGTGGATTTTTTAAAGAATATTTTTTCAAGGCCTATCAAAGGCGTGGATTTTTTAAAGAATATTTTTTCAAGGCCTATCA
The DNA here is from genome assembly GCF_032173495.1 of Musca vetustissima. Lineage (NCBI taxonomy): Eukaryota > Metazoa > Arthropoda > Insecta > Diptera > Muscidae > Musca > Musca vetustissima. The sequence continues at coordinate 1,626 of NW_026882919.1, forward strand.
AAGGCGTGGATTTTTTAAAGAATATTTTTTCAAGGCCTATCAAAGGCGTGGATTTTTTAAAGAATATTTTTTCAAGGCCTATCAAAGGCGTGGATTTTTTAAAGAATATTTTTTCAAGGCCTATCAAAGGCGTGGATTTTTTAAAGAATATTTTTTCAAGGCCTATCAAAGGCGTGGATTTTTTAAAGAATATTTTTTCAAGGCCTATCAAAGGCGTGGATTTTTTAAAGAATATTTTTTCAAGGCCTATCAAAGGCGTGGATTTTTTAAAGAATATTTTTTCAAGGCCTATCAAAGGCGTGGATTTTTTAAAGAATATTTTTTCAAGGCCTATCAAAGGCGTGGATTTTTTAAAGAATATTTTTTCAAGGCCTATCAAAGGCGTGGATTTTTTAAAGAATATTTTTTCAAGGCCTATCAAAGGCGTGGATTTTTTAAAGAATATTTTTTCAAGGCCTATCAAAGGCGTGGATTTTTTAAAGAATATTTTTTCAAGGCCTATCAAAGGCGTGGATTTTTTAAAGAATATTTTTTCAAGGCCTATCAAAGGCGTGGATTTTTTAAAGAATATTTTTTCAAGGCCTATCAAAGGCGTGGATTTTTTAAAGAATATTTTTTCAAGGCCTATCAAAGGCGTGGATTTTTTAAAGAATATTTTTTCAAGGCCTATCAAAGGCGTGGATTTTTTAAAGAATATTTTTTCAAGGCCTATCAAAGGCGTGGATTTTTTAAAGAATATTTTTTCAAGGCCTATCAAAGGCGTGGATTTTTTAAAGAATATTTTTTCAAGGCCTATCAAAGGCGTGGATTTTTTAAAGAATATTTTTTCAAGGCCTATCAAAGGCGTGGATTTTTTAAAGAATATTTTTTCAAGGCCTATCAAAGGCGTGGATTTTTTAAAGAATATTTTTTCAAGGCCTATCAAAGGCGTGGATTTTTTAAAGAATATTTTTTCAAGGCTTGGTATGATAAGGCAATAATATGTGTAGATTTTTTAAAGAATATTTTTTGAAGGCCTATCAAAGGCGTGGATTTTTAAAGAATAGTGAATATAAAGAATCTGTGAATCATTGTCATGACCTATAAACATCTTTGAATGTTGAGCACATGACATCTGTAGGAATCCCCGTACTATTCTACATTTTCAAATTTATTAACACAATTCATTAATTAGAGCACAATTTGTTTATTATTCAATTATTATTAGTATTTTGTTTCGGGTACTGTTCCATAAATAACGTTAATGGACAAGTCTACGATAATGTCGGATATTGTGGTTCCAGTTGCATGAATATTATTAATAGTAAAACACGCTTCGCACTCTCTCAGCGAGATTGCCATGATTTATTGGCAAAAATGTCTTGCGATAATAGTTATCAGTTTTTTTCGAATAAAAGTCAAAATAATTTAATCGATGACATTATTTGGAGCAATTTTTTATCATAATGGGGGGACATACGTAGACACGAAAATCTAATTTTTTGGTATGAATGGACAATAATTATCCAGCCATTAGTGAGTGAAACAAAATGTTGACAACACTTCGACTTTTAGTCGGTTTTTTGATTTTAGAAGCAATAGTTTTAGGGCAGCCGATCGGCATTGATGGCAGAACCAATTTGGCTAATATTATTTTGAGATCCCAGCAAGCCAATTTAGATGGACCTGTACATCTGGAATGTTTTGATTTATATTTACCCCAACTAAATGAGGTTACAATTCAATATGAATTTGAATTTCTGCAGTGTTTGCAAATAGCTGAAATTGCCAGGCAAGCTGTGGAAGATGAAATGGTATTTGAGCGTCAAGGTGTAGAAAGTGGTGCGGAACAAATTTGTACTCTGTATGGAAATTGTGTGGAAACATTGTTGCCTTCAGATTCATTTGAGTGTTTTTCAAATGTTGTAAGTATTTCAGAATGTGGACTTAAAAAAATAAACTGCTAATTTTGTTATATTTATTTTCAAAAGACTCTGGAGGTCCAGTCAATAGCTTTTAACATGCAGCAGTTGGCTACGAGTAAAAGTCAATACTTAAAACTGACATATCAGATGATTTTACATGATCAGAATATATGTACCGATAGATGTACATATGCGTATGCCCTGAAAACATCAGCTCTCTATGACTCATTACAGTTATGCCTTTCTGGGGGTGTTTATACTACATCGCCGTTGCCATCTACTGAGGAAAACATCACTAAACCTTTTACTGAAGGGCCCACTGAGCTTCCAACAACACCTGAAAAAACTACACCCCCTGTAACAGATCTACCCACTGAGCTTCCTACAACAGAGGCAACAACTACTGAACCAGTAACAGAAGAACCTACTGAACTTCCAACGACAGTGGAAAGAACTACCGAAGAACCTACTGAGCTTCCAACAACACCGGAAATTACTACCGAACAAGCAACAGAAGAACCCACAGAGTTTCCAACAACAGCGGAAAATACCACTGAAAATGTCACCGAAGGAACCTCGGAGCTTCCAACAACAGAGGATAAAACGACCGAACCAGTAACCGAAGAACCTACTGAGCTATCAACAACAGCGGAAAAAACTACCGAACCCATTACAGAAGAACCCACTGAACTTCCCACAACAACCGAAAAAACTACCGAACATGTTCCAACAACAGAGGGAAAGACCACTGAACCTGTCACAGAAGGAACTTCGGAAATTCCAACAACTGAGGAAACAACTACCGAACCAGTAACCGAAGAACCCACAGCGCTTCCATCAACATTGTATACCACTACCGAAGCTGCAACAGAAACATCAACTGGAACCACAACATCAGTGGAAAATACCACACAACCGGTTACTTCAGAAACAACCGAGTCGTCAACCACTGAGGAAATAACAACAACAGAAATTTCTACCACAGAGACTACATCGACGACACCTCGCAGTCCTCCTGTTCCACCCACATTTTATCCCGCTAGTACTACACCTAATATCATTACACCATTTGAACCGGAATTTGTAACACCTACTATGGTTCCCACACCACCAACACCTTCAACACCTAATAGTACAGAATCGGGATTTCCAACACCACCGAATGTGAATTGATATTGAAATATTTTCTAAAATAAAAAATTAAAAAAAAAAACAAAAACAGATTTTCTAAAGAATATTTTTTCAAGGCCTAGCAAAGGCGTGGATTTTTAATGAATATTTTTTCAAGGCCTAGCGATAGCCGTGGATTTTTTAAAGAATAGTTTTTCAAGACCTATCAAGGCGTGGATGTTTTAAAGAATATTTTTCAAGGCCCAATAAAGGCTTGGATTTTTTAAAGAATATTTTTTCAAGGCTTAGCAAAGGCGTGGATTTTTAAAGAATATTTTTTCAAGGCCTAGCAAAGGCGTGGATTTTTAAAGAATATTTTTTCAAGGCCTAGCAAAGGCGTGGATTTGTTAAAGAATATTTTTTCAAGGCCTAGCAAACGCGTGGATTTTTAAAAAATATTTTTTCAAGGCCTAGCAAACGCGTGGATTTTTAAAAAATATTTTTTCAAGGCCTAGCAAACGCGTGGATTTTTAAAAAATATTTTTTCAAGGCCTAGCAAACGCGTGGATTTTTAAAAAATATTTTTTCAAGGCCTAGCAAACGCGTGGATTTTTCCAGAATATTTTTTCAGAGCCTGGATTTTTAAAGAATATTTTTTCAAGGCCTGAATTTTTTCTAAAATAGTTTTTCAAGGCCTATTAAAGGCGGGGATTTTTTAAAGAATATTTTTTCAAGGCCTGCATTTTTTAAAGAATATTTTTCAAAGCGCGGATTTTTTAATGAATATTTTTTATTTATTTGTGGCATGGGGGTTTGGAAGAATCTTTTTGCAAGGCCTATTCAAGGCGTTGGATTTTTAAAGAATGTGTGTATTTCCTCATTCCCACAGTTGTTTGTTACTCCAACATTATAAAAATTGTCACCTTACTATGCTTCAACACTTTGACCTCGCTAATCATTATGTATGGTATGGATTGTTTTGACATCTCAGTTAATGGACTTCAACATAGGTGTGTCCGAGCTTAAAGAAATGTGAAGACAACGTGAGATAACGGCCTATACCGTCACTCAATAAACACGCAGTTATGTCGTTCGCAAGACTTATTACCAACATAAATATTTTTTGTTTTGCTGTCATTTCGGAAGTTTAAAAATGTATTGCATAATTTAGTCTCAAATGGCATTACCCTAAGTACACACATTTAGATGAAATATTACCCGTAAACATGATCTTTTGTTGTTTTTACTTGGCTATTGTTTATTTATTTGTCTAATGTTAGGCGAAGCTAATAGCGGTCACGTTAATATTGAACGGATGTTGACACAGAGTTTGAAGATGAAAGAGAAGATTTTGTATTGTTTGGCGGAAAAGTACTGGAATATAGAAGAAAATATTTATGTTTCTTTACTAAATCTAAATGTTGAATGGGAATAATAAATTGAAGTTGAGAAGAAATCCAATGTTGAATGTGAATAAATGTTGCATTTCAAATAAAACCCAATTGAATTGAATGGAAATTGATTTTAATAAAACAAAAGATTCTTATACCCTCCATCATACGGTGCAGTATATTAAACATCTCGAAATTTGTTTGTCGGAGATTGAGGTTTGTCGGAGATTAGATGAGATTAAAAGTCTTGATAGATATCGAAATTTTTAAGATAGCGTTTTGAAATTGGTTGGTATTGCAAATGGAGTATATCAGTCCACATTTTGGTGCAGCTCGCATATAACGGTACTTGCCAATTGTCCGTATTATGAAGGCTTTAATCACATTTTCCAAGCGAAAGGGCCTAATTTGGCACACCGAGATTTAAAAGATATATATGTAGAAATTTATCAATACAGGTCCATGTTTTGATATAGCCCCATATAAAGGTCTCTTTTAATATTCGGTATTAATTTATAGGTATTTCGGGGCTTTGGTGACTGACAAATATCAACACAAAAAATTATCATTATAGACCAATGTCCCCGGATAAAGATCCATTATCGGCATTTTAGGATTTAGCCGCATGTTCCCACCAAAGTGTTGGTAATTTGGCATTTTAATTCTATTAATTACACTGTGTAACATTTTTTAAGTTGAAAATCTCGAAACAATCGGGACCGCAAAAATCAAAAATCTGGACCTAACTCAGTACGCTGCGAAAAATGTTGTCTCAATCGGACAAACCGTGGAGGTTTGGTGCACCATTTACATAAAATCGGACGATACTATATATGGGAACTATATCTAAATCTGAACCGATTTTCTCAAATAAGAACATGTGCCAAATTTTAGACGAAATTTGATCATAAATGTGACAAAAAAAAAAATACATGGACGGACATGCATAGATCGACTCAGAATGTAATTCTATGTATATTTTCAAAAGGAACAATGGGTCTATCTCGATTACTTTTGCTTACACCACAGAGTGGTGAAGGATAAAAATATACTTTGCTAAATGTTTGTATTTCGTACACATGTATTTTGTGTGTAGTTTTTTGTGAAATTTTTAAATTAATGTTTTTATTTATATGTGATTGTTTGTAAAACCCCCTAGTTTTATGACGTGTTTAAAGTGTCTGCTAATGAACGAATTATTAATATTTTTTTGCAGAAAATCTCAGGATCAAAAATTACATAAAAAGAAAGATTACATACAAAATTGACTGGAAATTAATATGTATTAGAGCCTGGAATTTATCTACTTTTTTAACTAAAATGTTGAAGAATCGAAATTAGTTTTGAGCTACGGGTCTGGTGGTTCAATCGGTCACATTTAAGTTTAACACATACTGTTATATGGGGGCTACCCGAAAAACTAGTCCAATATTGATCATTTTTTATACGATGAAAACCAAAAATACCAAATTAGAGCCAATTTGGTTGAAAAACGAACCCAACATCACCAAAATACCAAACATGTAGGGGGCATGACCTTCCCATTTTTTTCACAAATCCATTTTTCTAACATTAGAACCAGTGAGCGGAGCAGTATAGTCGGACGGGGCTGACCATATGATATCCTACACAACTACCACGAAAATCACACTTTCGGCGGTTCTATATTCTGAGCCTGGGCAATATTTTGTGATATTTGCACCCTTTTTACAGATCATAGATAAACAACTCCTATTTCTAAGTCTTGAATATTTTCCAAAATGTTTTTTCTTGAAGAGAATTTTTACGCCAAACAATAAAAAATTGGTCACTTTAGGTTTTGGTTGATTTGACCCTCGGAAAATTGACCGATCATTATCTAAACAGCCGCTCTAAATATTTGGTCAGATCCCCTTCACCTTGTAAAATATATGATGTTCTGTATAATTATTATATACAGAACATCATCTAAAGCGACTAGAAAATCTGACAAAATTAAAGTGTTCGGTTCATAGCGCCCCCTGAATGAAATCTCAACTTCACCGAAACCTATAAGCGTCGTACTTGACCATAATCGGAACTTCATGTACAATTTCAAAGCGATCAGCGAGACATTTTCGTCCTCTAATGGAGTAATAGTAATAATATGCACATAGTCACTTTTACTTAATTACGTATAATTACGTATAACTCCCGCATCGGAGTACATACAGCCATACAATTGGTATCAATTTGAAGGTCAACAACTCATCTTGGACATACTGTCAACATCTCGAGTATATGTCCTTCAGGAGCAAGTATATACGTCCCAGAATAAAAATTTTGTAATTTTTCACACAAAAGTCAGGGTCCATTTGACCCGCTAAATATTGACAGGCATGCTTATTCTTAGCCCCGATCCCCTTCTCCATGTAAAATTTCACGATGTTCGGACCATAACTGCGGCCTCTGGAGCGACAAAAATTTAGTATTTGGTCCATTTCATCCCCTAAATATTAACCGATCTTTATCAAAGACAATAGGGGTCTTCATTGGCCAGAACCCATCCTACATGCAAAATTTGGTCCATAACTGTGGCCTGTATCGTGTTTAAAAATTATAATGGACAGACGGACGGACGGACACACATGTCTAGATCGACTCAGCTAGTCGAGATATCATCGGTATACTTAAAGGTGGGTCTAGGACCAATATTTCGCGGCGTTACAAACTTTTGGGGCTGCACAAAGCTATAATACCCTGACAACATAGTTGTGTAGGGTATAATTATACACTCCACATTTGGCAAAGCTAGCTTGTCGGGAAATATTTTATGCCGCTAAGTGAATCGTAAGCTTTCAGATTTTGGGTTCCGGATTGGTTCAAGATTTTAATGCTGCTCAGTCTTATTAATTTCTATGAAAAAAATCCTATGCTACTTTGAAGTAGTAGTATATAAAGGTCGGTCATGGAGGGTCAGAACCATTTTTGCAAAACTATTTCGATATAGATCTATGGCCTGATATAGTCTGTCAGAAAGCGTGCCCCAATTTTCTTACTTTGGATAATTTAGCCGAATTTCCAAACTTTCCATATAAAGGTACACCTATTATATGGGCATGTTCTTCAACAAAATTGGCTGTAATTTTATATTCTGGATTCTCATTGGTGATATTAATATTAAGATCGATTCACGGTTTGGTATAACCCTCATATAAGCATAATCGTTAATTTCGATATTTTGAGGATTTCTGACAATTCAGTGGTATCAGTTTCCCATTTAACGGTACCTTTAATTTTCTGTATTTTGAGAATATTTTAGAATGTTTGGTGCTAAAAATGAGATGTATCGATCTCCCAAAATTCGATACTTTGATCACGCTCTTCAATAAAATTGCATGTAATTAAGTTTTTGTGGATTCGTGGTTGACTTTATTTTCTAATGTTCAAATAATACTAATAATATCCAAAAATCGTTACATCGATGACACATTTGCATTGTCTAATTAATTTCTTTTCCAATGTAACCACTAAACTTGAACTTGATTTTCAATGTTAAATGCTAGACAAAAATTTTCTAATTTTAGATGATGTCCATTCTATAATTTGATTGTTATATAATTTCGATCAGTTGAAAGCCGGCTACAAAAAAAAAAAAAATATTTGGGGGAAAACAAGATTTTATTGTTTGATAACCGACCGGAAAACAAAACAAGTTTTACAAATAAGTTACAACAAAAACCAATAACAACGACAAAATTCATATTCAAATTAGGCGAACAAAAAAAAAAAAAAAAAAAACGGTGTTGGTGATGCATTTAATTTTGAGTGCAACAATGACGAGTAGCCACAGTGGGTGATATGTTAGTTCATGTTAGAACAAGTTAGTGATCACATGCACAATCACTTTGTATCTGGGATTCAGAAAAGAGAAGAGTTGGGATGATACTTTTTACTATATGTAAATATGAAACATTTTAAGTAAAGTTGACACACGTTGTGTTATAATAATTTCAGAACTTTGTATAACATTTTGTTTTTACCGGTCAAGTTTTTAGCTCTTTGGTGCACCATTTATTTAAAATCGGACGAAAATGTATATGGGAGCTATATCTAAATCTGACCGATTTCAATGAAACATAACACACTCCATACTAGGCTCAAAGTTCAATCAGTGAGGGTACATGTGAGCTATACTTAAAATCTTAACCGATTTTCTCCAATCTCAATAGGGTTCGTCCTTGGGCGAAATAGGTGGGCTTTGCCAAATTTTATCTTATTCGGATCTGAAATGCGACCTGTACTTTGTTTACAATTTAATATTCAGTGGTGGACATGGATAAATCGACCCAGTAAGTGATTCTATGCAGAATCTCAATTTAACCCATGGGTCTATTTTCTTTTTTACCTTTTACAAACAAAATACACCGTACCACAGGGTGGTGAAGGGTATAAATATCGAAAATGCAGGACCTGGGAGTTATGTCAAAATATAGGCTTATATCGAACATTTTTTCCAGATATGGTTTTCTCCCTCCATGAATGCCAAACTATTCGAAAACTTGGGTTAATATCGATCAGTTATGGTAGGGAGACTTTGTATAAGAAAATACCAAATTACAGCCAATTAGGTTGAAAAAACGTCTAAGAGCTTCAATGTACCGAACAATGGGATCACCCTAATAAGTGGATCAATATTTAAAAACAGTACCAAAGTACCCAATTACAGACAATTAGTTTGAAAAACTTTTCCCAAATACTGAATAATTATATGGGCGCTACCCTAAAAGGTGGACCGATATCACATAGATCCCACTCTCAATATAAAACAAGCAAGAAAATAAATATATACTTCATGAGGTCTCATTTAAATATTTAAAGGTGTTGCAAACGGAATGACAAATTTAATGTACCGTCCACCTTAAAGTACCGAAAATTGTGCGGATTTTTCATATGGGGGCCTTATTTTAACTCTCTAAAAACTTGCAATGCCAAATGAACCCACTTTGGTGGGAAAATGTGGCTAAAAGCTTCAACATACCGCACCTGGAATGTTTAAAAATAGGTTCGAGGTATTTATATATAAAAACATGGGCACATATTGCCAATTAGCAATTAGCGACAAGGAAAATGTTTCTTTCAATTGGTTAAAATACAGTTAAAACCTTCAATAAGGGTAGCAAATATATAGGAGGTATATAACAAAACGTTAACCGGATTATATCGGACTAAAGGAGATCGGATATGATGCATTACTCATCGTGATACCTGTCACTCTCGTATTGCTTGAACAAATTTGAGAATAGTTTTTTATACCCTACACAACAATGTTGTCAGGGTGTTATAGCTTTGTGCAGCCCCAAGAGTTATGGACAGACGATACAGACCACAGTTATGGACCAATCTTCACAAAATTGTGCATGTACAAAGCGTTTTGGCCAATGAAGAGGATTGGGCCAGAGAATATGCATGCCTGCTTTGATAAAGATCGGTCATTATTTAGCGGGTCAAATAGACCCTGACTTTTGTGTGAAAATGACAAAATTTGTATACTCGTGAAGCATATAGACCCGCGAAGTTGATAGTGTATCCAAGAGGAATGGTTGACCTTCAAAATGACTCCAATTACATTGTCGTATGTACTCGGATGTGGGAGTTACACTTAAATATTTACAGGTGCTTACGTATTCAGATATTATTTAGTAACCCATTACCACATTAGAGGGCGAAAATGTAGCGCTGACTTAAAATTTTCTATGAAGTTCCAATTATGGTCATAGACAACGCCGAATATAGGCGAACATCACAAGACAATCCACTGTGAAGGGAATCGAAAAAAGGGGTATCGTATGGTCGGCCCCGTCCGACTATACTGCTCCGCTCACTGGTTTTTTCATATATGTATGTTCAATACTCAAGTTGAATTGATATATATGTGGTTATGCGTATCGTTCCCATTTTTTTCGTTACAAAAAAACCTCCACTGTGCCTCTATGAGAGTTATTTAAATTTTAACAACAACAAAAAGCCTATTCAAATAACAATTTCTGGTATGTTAAACACTTAATTTACACACTAACTGATTTTCATTGATTATCTAAAACTAAAAATAGAGTAACATCTGCCAATAATGGTAGTTTACATTGATGACTGGATGTCTTTGATGCTGCTGATGTTGATGGCAATTCCAATGCCATCTGTATCAATCTCCAAATGATCACACCGAAAAAAAGAAAAAACTTGTATAACGGGTGCTGGTGGACGCCACAGCTAGTATCATGGGAACATAGATCTAATTACATATTTTTGTACAGTACAACGAAATATGTTAGTCGCTTTGTCTAGGCTAGACAACTTGTCAATCTGGTGGCCTACGTGCAGTTTGCACGTAAGCCATCTCTAGACAAAAGGAAATTATGTTTGCTAACCAATCAACAAACTAAACTTGATCAGGTTACAAAGTTACAGCCTGTAACTGAAATAAGCCTTGAAATGAATGGCATTGCATTTCTTAGAACACCAACGCCAAAAGAAAAGTCAAAGAACCTTTTGTTGCAGAATCCATTCCGCAAAAGAATCCACGACCATTGATTGTGTGTATAATTTCACGTAGGCATGATGTCAAGGAAGTTACTCTTTTATGTTTTCATTATCCTTGTATGCACATTCGGTGACGTCTTTGTTGTTGTTAAACCAAAAACATTTTAAATTCTTACATTGCCAAGAACACTGTAATCAGACGGTGGTTATTGCCATGATGCGTACCCATCCCTCTGTACATAATAATTTATGTGCATTAACAAAATATTGAACACGCGCAAATAATTGATTTATGCGATGCTCCTATAAATACAAGTTCGTATTTTTTTTGGTAATTTTATTGGTCAACAGGGGATTTCCTTTTTGGTAAGGTATATTTTTTGTGGCTAACACTGGCGGCATATGTAAATAAATAAAATAAATGCCCGTCCATGTCTGCATATGATTTATGGGGTTTTTGTTTCAGGACATACACATATTTCTTACAAGTTGAAGGTCATAAGGAAATGCTAATCGTAATTTAAATTTCATAAATTTCCTTTTCAATAGCGTCTAAAAATTCGGAAAAATTAATACTTAAAATATGAACTATGTCGCAGGATAAGAATCAAACACGAAAGTGAATTATGTTTGTGGTAGCCGGTACAGATGGGTATATGCAGGAAGTATTTTAACAATTGCACTGTGATACATTTTTCAACATAAAAATCTTGAACCAATGTGGACCGATGTATTGAGTTTCACTTATTAGCAATGGTGTACCCCTTAATAAGATCTACAAATTTTGCTTTGAGATTAAATCGAAAAAGGCAATTTTCTAAGAAAATAAATTGCCTAGGTCCAACATTTTGTTATTTTTTGTTATAATCCTTGCTCTTTAATGGGGATCTCTTTTAATGGGGATCGGATGTTCCCGTGATCAGAAATCATGCACAACAACAATACAATAATAAAATTTTATCAATGCATTGTCTTCTCCTTTAAGACTTCTAATACATGAATATTGAGTAACTAGTCTTAAAAAAATTAAGTCCATATAAGCACAAAGGTAGGGCAAACAATACATTGGCAAATGTTCTGATTTCACAACAACAGAGCAAAACAATGTTAAGAGCTATATCGCAATTATATAAAACATATACGGTATATTATTAAGTCTTTACTGTTTCTATGTCGTTGGGCACCTTAGAAGAGCACGTACGAAAACCATTTGTAGGTCTTTCATAGGGAGAAGACCTTATGCAGGTCGACCTTTTACAGACAGAAGACCTTTTGTAAGTTGTTTTTATATACAGAAAACCATCCATATGTCTTACGAAAGGTCTTCTGTACATACCATTCTCCTCTATATACAGAAGAATTTCTACTGTTCTACTTAGATAGAAGAACTTCAGCATTTTACAGATTAGACCCTCTATAGATAATCTTCAATAGATCAAATATTAGGTTGGGGAAAAAGAAAATTATTATTTCTTCGGCAGATAGCTGTACTGATAGATTTCTCATAAAATATCTATCAAACAATTTCAGAATTATGCTCGTTGGAAGGGTGACATTTCGCAATAAAAAAATACTTGAATGTAGGGCAAATATTTTGCGAAAATGCAATCCAAGCGGCTAAAATTGTGAATGGTTTTTTTGGTTCCGATACTTTGATGTTAAAGATGCACCTCACGCAGGTAGGCCGGTCGTGTTGAAAATAAGCTCGATGTTTGGTGACACACCAATTAACAAAAAAAATAGGATGGATCGAATTTCCATCTGTGAAGCCCTGTGCGAAAACGATCGTGCGAAAAAGAACAGTAAAGCACCTCAAACGGTAGCCAAACCAGGACTAACGGCCAGAAAGGTTCTGCTATGCATTTGATGATTTTGATTTATTATGAGTTGCCGACAACTGGACCGTTTGAAGATAGCAATTAACCAGAAATAGCCAGATTTGGTCAACAGGAGAGGTACTGATCGCGTACCCAATCGTAGAGGCTATTCATAAAAAAATACTAAAGGATTTCAAATTGGAAGAATAATGCACTTAAAAGAGACTTCGATCTATAGAAGACCGGAAAAAGGTGTTTCGTTTTAAAAGATAACCATATCTTAATTTTTTGGAACCTGAGAAACTTCCATAATCTATATAAAACTGCGGCAATGCGAATATTTGTAGGCACCTCCGAGGAACACAGACGGAAAACTATCTTCAGATCGTTCAAAGACTGAAGACTATATGTAGATCGAAGTTCTACAGAGGTCAACAGGAGAGGTATCGTGTTCCACCAGGACAACACTAGGCCACAGACATCTACAGTGACTCGTCATAAACTTCGGGAGCTTGATTGGGAAGTTTTAATGTATCTGCTATATAGTCCGGACTTGGTACCAAGCGATTATCATATTTTTCTTGCATTGCAAAATTTGTTTAATGATAAAAAATGATATCTAGGGAGAATTGTGAAAATCGACTACTAGAGTTTTTTTTGCAAATAGAGAGCAGGACTTCTATGAGAGAGGCATTATAAAGTTACCTTTAAAATGGCAACAAATCATACATCAAAACGGTGCATATCGGACATTCCAAGGCATGTTAAATAAAGTCGTATAGTTCATATAAAAATAATGGATTTCTTTTCCCTAACCTATTATAATGTTCCATGTCTTCACGTAGCCCCATATAAAGGTCTTGGTATTTGGAAGTTTTAGACCGATTTTTCCCATCGAAGTGGTTGCAATTTGGAACTTCGGGTCCTTGGGTGGGGAAAAACCATGAACAAAATCGTTGCAAAAATAGTTTGATAATGTTTTGACATATCCATCATAGGATGCATCCGGCGCATTCAGTGTATTTTAAAGGCTTTGGCTGAATTCTCCTCCAAATTGGCTCATTTTGGGGTCTTCGAGAACATTTTCTATATAGGTCCATATTGTTCCCTATACCTAGCCAATTTTTTTTCAAAGGCTTACACACAATACAATTCTCGAACATAGCCACATTTTTACTTGTTTTGTTTTTTTGAATCATCATGTGGAGGGTATAAAAAGTTCGACCGGCTTGAACTTAACGACGTCTTTAAATGTTGACTGCTACTAATCAAAGTTTTTCATCTAAAATAGAATGGTTGCCCCTTCAGAATTTAGTTGCCTTATAATTATTACTATCCATAATGGAAAATAAAACATCAACGATTATTTTTTTTATTTTTTTTTTTTTAATTTTTTTACTTTCACAGTTTACTTATTTCTTTCTTGATACATTTTTAATGTGTGGTTCCAATGTTCGGGATGATGGTTAGATATGTAGATAATGGTAATTGCTTTGCAGCTATAAATATCCCACGTGAATTGTTTCAATAATCAATAAAACATAACAAGAAATGTAAAATAATCTTAAAATTTATATTTTTTGTATTTTTTTAATTTTTTATTTTATTTTTTTTATTTTAACTTTGATAGAAGGCTACTGGCGCCCACATCATCATCACTACTAAACCTATTACAAATTCACTTAAAAACTAAAAGTTTTATGCAGACACACACATACTTAACGAGACAGTGCTGCATAACAAAAATGTGTGTATGTATGTATGAATATGAATATGTTGCTTATTCATATTCATAATAATGTAAATAAAAATATCAAATAATAATAATAATAATATTATTATTATAATAATAAGCAAAAAATATTTATTTTTAATGAATCATTTTAAGCGCTTTTACTTTTTTGTATGTATGTGTGTTTGTTTGTTTGATTTGTGTGTGTTTGTGTGTTTCAAAGAAGAAAAAGTGCTCACCACTAAAACTAATAATGTTTTTGTTTTTTTGTTGGTATGTGTTTGTGTGTGAATTGCATCATTGTACCCCTGCTTATAAATTAAATATTTGTTTATGTTTTTGTCGGTTTTTTTGAGAGCCATGTAAATGATCAAAACCCGTATTTCTAGAGAAATTTTACAACAACAGCAGCAGCCGTCAGCCAGCCAAGAAACCTTGGCCAATATGATGAAATTATTTTCAAGCCACGCCACTGCTTGTGTTGTTGTTTTTTTTCGGCCAATATACAAAATATTTGTTTGTCTTTTTTTTTAATAATTATTAAAAAATATATATTTAGATATAAATAAGTATAGTATATACGATATATGTATGTTTGCTATTGGCCCCACACAAATTATAGTCAAATTATAAAAATGATCCCCTTCTTCATTGTCGCGGGGGATATTCTGCTTCCTGCCTTTCTTCAGCGACTTTACTTAAGCTAAAATCATTTTCTTTGAAAGATTTTCATTTTCATCCAATTTTGTGCTCTCTGTACTCGACGATTCGGCATCATCATCACATTCGTATTCTGGATCGGGCACCTCAGGCAAATGTTCATGATGATGGTCGTGTTCAGCATCGGCGACTGAGGGATGGGTACCATCACCATATTTATCCAAGGTACGTTTAACCAAATCCTTTGTGGGTTCTTTACGGTCCCAGCACCAACCCAGCTTGGCGAAGCCATCCAAGAACATAGTGGTGAAATTCAAGGAGTATTTGCCCAATTCAGCTGCTTTGTAATCCCAGGGGAAGACATGATGATAGTTGTGCCAGCCCTCACCCATGGCGACGAATGAAACCAAAACATTTTCTCTGGGGTTGATGCGCCTGTAAAGAGAGAAAAAACATAAATCCCAAGCTCTTCTGTCCTTCTCCTCCATGCCAACTTACTTATCATAGGGACGTGTACCCCACAAATGGGCGGCACTGTTCACCGACCAGGTGAAATTCAACGAATACACATAACGGAACACACACTGCATAATGAAGCTGATGTACCACTCCTCACCCCAGAAGTAGACGGGAATCACAGTGGGAAGAATGAAACAGCACAACATTTTCAATGGAATGAAATATTTCTCATGGAAACGAACAACAGGATCAGCCAACACATCGCTCATATCCAATTGACGACCACGTCTCAACACTTCAGGATGTTTGTGCATCATCAACCAGCCGACATGAGCAAAGAAAAAGCCACGATTTGAATTGTGAGGATCAGCATCGGTTTCCGAATACTTGTGATGTACTCTGTGATCGCGTACCCAATCGTAGAGGCTATTCTGTGGGTTTGCAAAGGGAAGGGGAAAGGAGAAAAAATGGTATTAGTAAAAAATATAAACATTTAGATTCTTAGAAAAAATTACATTTGGGAGGCTAATAGAACTGCGGAAGGAATAAGATCTATAAAAGACCGGAAAACGAGTTTCTTTTTAAAATATAACCATGTCTTCATTTTTTTGTTGAGACCTGAGAAACTTATACTGTTTATATACAACTGCACCAGGGTGAATATAAGTAGACACCTCCGAGGAACACAGACAGAAAATAATCTTCAGAGCTTTCATAGACTGAGGACTATATGTAGGTCGAACTTCTACCGAAGACGAATTTTTGATAAGTCTTCTTCGTATGGAATACCTTCTGTATACAGAAGGCCTTCAATAGACACAAATCGTTCTGAGAGTCTTCTTCTATAGACATAACATTTTATCCTAGTCTTCCTTAGGCAAGGAAACATTCAATGGGTATTTTATCTATGTAATACCTGCTCTACAGGTTTTCTAAAGACAGAATTCGTTCTATAGCCAGCACACCTTCTACAGTGTACATCCTCTATACACGCAAAACCTTCAGAAGGTCATTTCGGACGGAAGACCTCTTTTACGTCTTCTATCCTCTAGGTCTTCCATAGTATTTCAGTATTTTATAGACAGAAGACCTCGTTCAGGTATTCTATATAGGAAAAAAACCTCCTTCAGAACATAGACCGAAGACATTCTGCAGGCCTTTCATAAACAGAAGATCTTTGGCAGGTCTTCTAAAGACAGAAAACCTTCTGTAGGTCTTCCACAGACAGAAGACCTCTTTTAGGTATTTTATAAATAAAATACTATTTTCAGGTCTTCTATATAGAGAATACATTCTTCAGATATTCTTTAGACAGATGACCTCTCCCTGGTCTTCTATAGAGAGTAGACCTCCTTAGGTCTTCTACAGACAGGAGTCCTTCTTTAGGTCTTCCGTAGACAGAAGTCCTTCTTCAAGTTTTCTATAGACAGAAGTGCTCTTTCAGGCTGCCTAACGACATGAGGCGTTTTTTCAGATCTTCTATTGATTAAAGAATTCCTTCGGGTCTTATATAAACAGAAGACCTCCTTCAGATATTCTATAGGCAGTAGACCTCCTTCAAGTCTTCTAAAGACAGAAGACCTTATTCAGGTCTTCTATTAACAATAGTCCTTTTTCAGGTCTTCTACAGACAGAAGACGTTATTCAGGTCTTCTAAAGAATGAAGACCTCCTTCAGATCTTCTATCAGGTATTTTATAGACAGGAAAGCTCCTTCAGGTCTTGTATAGACAGAAGACGTTTTTTAAGTTCCCTATATACATTTGACTTCCTTCAGGTTTTCTATAGGCAAAAGAGCTTTTGCAGGTCGTCTATAGACAGACAACCTTCTACCGGTATTCGTACATAGAACACTATCTTCAACAACAAATTTAGGGGAGCTCGTACATAACGGTACTACCCAATATTCGGTATATTGAGGGTTTCAGACCCGTTTTTGGCATGGTAAAACTCAATACTTCCATGGAACATATTCTATATGACAGCTCGAAGACTTCAACAGGTTGGATGCCTTCTAATTCAAGACGTAATTCAAGGTCCTAGCACCTAAGTGTCTGTAATTTTGTACTTCTAGTACTTCTTCTTCTTAATATAACACAGCTCCCCTATATAAAAGCACCGATGGATTTTAGGTTTTTTGCATGCTCACCTCATAAAATTATTCTATGGACCGAATTTTCTCTAAGACTTCTACAAATGGGTAGCGTGGTATATTTCTTCCGAGAACGGAATTTCTTCAATATGTCTTCTATCTGGGTATAACCTCCACTAGGATTTCTATAGAGTCTCTAGGTTGGTATTAAATTTTCTTCTGCCTGCAATCAATCCCCATATAAATGTCCCAATCCATTTGTAGGTATTTTCAATATCCACCTCATGGGGAATCTTTAAGTTCGGCAAGGGAAGCAAAGTTTTTATTTGTTTAAAATTCTTCTTTTACGGATAGAAAGCCTTGTATAGATTTTCGCGATAACGGAATTATTTCGGTAGGCCTCCTCTATGCTATCTATATATTAGTATTTCGTTGCCTTTTGGATTTAAATGTACAGGCCATGTCTACGACTTCGATACATATTAAGATTTGTAGAGATCTTCCAAAGACGGAATTACTTCCCTAGGTTTTCTATTCGGATAATACCCCACTAGGTTTTCTATAGAGACACTTCCAGTTCTTCTGTGGGCAGGTGTCCCAATAAAAGGCTTTCTATAAGAAGTAGGGCAAAGTTCTGCTGTTTAGAGCTCAGAAATTATTTCTTTCTAAAAAATATTTTTATGTCTAACAGTGTGTCAAATCCACATTAACCCATTTTAATATCCATAAAAATAGATTTTGAGATTCCGTAAATAAAATTCTTTGAATTTTTTACTTTTGCAGCATCTATTGCCTAACGACATTAGCAAAAACATAATCTTCATCATTAGGCTGGTCATTAATTTTTATGACAATTTCATAGACAAATGTCATCATCAGCATTACGGCGAACATTGTTTTTAATGTCATCCTATAATGGGATTTCTAACACAGTAGGTAATATCGTAACGAATAAAAACTACAAAGTTTATAGCTAACACAAAGCATGAGTGTTGTTTATGCCTACATCTATTGAACCGGGCATGTCTACAGTCATCGTAACTATCATGTCTTGGAAATTAAAAATCATAAACATTTCAAATTGAAATCATAGGCCCACAATATTTTATATTCTTGAAAATATGTATTCTAAATGATATTCGGTTGTAATAAGGTCTGACCAATATGAAATAAAAATTATGTATTTTAGAGGTACAAGACTGCAATATCTTGATAATATTTTCCCCACCAGATATTGAGTATTTGGGATTTATCTATTTCAATATACAATTTTTTATTCCCAGATCAACTATTTTTGGCTATAATATTTTTTTCCAATTTCCCTTGAAATCCAATCTGCCTTAGATGCATTTCAGGGACGTTTTCTTTTACTACCCACATATAGGCATACAAATATACCTATTTAAATATTTTAAAAATAAAAAAATTTTGTTTTGAATACGTTTGAACACTTACCTGACCAGCTGCCGTATAGCACAGCATCAATATAATACGCAATGGTAAATTCGCCTTAAACGAACGATGAGTCCAATAACGATGAGCACCACCGGTAACACCAAAACCAACAATGCCACCCATTAAATAGGCTGTAAAATAAAATAAAAAAATAATTTTAATTCGATATTCAATCAAACTATTTATAGAAAAAAAAAAACATAAAAATAAATACAATTTGGAAACTAGTTGTCTATGAATACCATATACGTATTACAACATTCAAGAAACGTTGTCCTTGAAGACATTTTTAAGAGGTTAATCAATGAGAAGCAAATAAAATTAGTTGTTACAATTATCACATGAGACTAATGATGTCTAATATTTGGTATATAAATATATATATATATATATATAAAATATATATATATATATATATGCAATTTCGCTTTTATTTGTTTATATTTTTATTAATAAATTTTAATTTTTATTTTGACGTTGCATTCATTCCGCTTGCTAATATCTAATTAATTAAATTAATATCCCAAAGAACCAGACTTGAAAGTTGTGAATTTATAAAGAAAATAAAAAAATAAAATTGAATGGAAAAATTAAGGAATTTGGCGTAGGAAAGTAAACCGTTATAATATTAATAAAAATTAATAAAAAAAAAAAAATACAAAAAGTCGTATATTAAAAATATAATTTTTAATTTTGAAATAAATAATGGAGTTAAAAAAATTGTCATGGCTGGACCTTAAAGTTGCTTAAATTCAATATTTTATTCTGAACTAATATGCTAGCATACGCAACATTGGTAGCATACAGAGTAGTAACCCGAAATTAACACCCATATAAATAATGTAATGATGGGAAGTCTTCTTGATCCGACAATGATGTAGAACTATGATAGGCCAAAGCCATTTCAAACGAAATTTAGGTAGGAGAAGGAGAAGAAGTTATTAACAAATTTGAATTAATTTCATAGGGATCAGAAATTTGTAGTGGCGCCCAACAGCTATTCCGTTGATTTGCGAAAGAAAAACGTGTAATGATTTTTATCAATTAGGATTTTACAAAAAAGAGAATTAACCAGTAAGCGGAGCAGTATAGTCGGACGGGGACGATCATACGATACCCTACACAACTACCACGAAACTCTAACTTTCAGCGTATGTTTATTCCGAGCCTGGGCAATATTTCGTCCCTCTAGCCTGATTAGAGGTCAACAGCACCTCTTCCTTACACTGACATTTTTTCCGAATATAACTATTCATATTCAGTACAGCCCTTTTAATTACTTGTCCGTGTTCCCTTCACCGTGGGTTGTGTTGTGATGTTCGGCCTATTATTGGCATCGACTCGAAAAAAACACAAAAAAAAAGTTTTCGGTCCACTTCATCCCAAAATTATTATCTGATCATCACCGACCATAACTGAACCTCATGGAACATTTCAAAGCGATTAGCGCTATATTTCCGCCCTACAGTGTGGTAATGGTTTATTAAATAATATCTGAATACGTAAGCACCTGTAAATATACTTTAGAACGAATTATTTAAAATTACTTTTATATGTATCAAACAT
Source organism: Musca vetustissima (assembly GCF_032173495.1). NCBI lineage: Eukaryota > Metazoa > Arthropoda > Insecta > Diptera > Muscidae > Musca > Musca vetustissima. Next base: position 22,309 of record NW_026882919.1, read on the forward strand.
AGAAGGTATAACTATAGATAAAGCAATGGTAATGTCATAAATTATTGTCATAGTTTGCTAAAGGAATTTAGAGGAATGGCTTAGAGGCGATAAATAGGTGCAATAAGAGAATTTGCATATTTTCATAATTGCATTTATTACATAATTTCATTCGGTTGCAAACAACCGCCGACTTTCCACTCACACGATTAGTTTTGAATTTCATTGTTGTTAGTACTTCAGACACTCTTACCAGCCTCTGTATTGGTGGTACAAAATTCGCATATGTATTTTCCAAATTATTTCGATATAAATGCAACAATGTTGGTTGATACGACCAAAAAATACAAAAATTAACTGGACAGTGGCTTTTTGGGCCATAGAAAACCAATGTCACCACCAAACACGATATACACTCAGAAAATGCGTTCTCTCTCTCTGACAATAAACCAGCATTTTAAGTTTTATGAATTGCGTTTATAAAATGCAGAAATCCCGACATTGGCAACACTTTCTGAACAATATTCTTATCATATACGAATTTTTTTTCTATATAGAGTCTTATGCCTATTGTAGATATTCGTGAAGGTCGCTCATTATCAGATCGTCTTATTACAAAAGAACTAATTATATATTTATGCGACCCCTAACAAGGAAGTTCTTCAGTCGATAAATGGTATTCCAAATATTTCATACATATAGAAATTCTTCTTTCAATAGATATACATATAAATATCTATGATAAATGGATTGGTTTGAGGTTTGGATCGTCAATTACGATCATTCCTACTTCCGGGTTTAATAACTTTTGATTTATCATAAGTCCGAGGTTATTTAAAATCTATTTTTACTTATTTTATCCTAATTTATTTTAAATATTTTTCCGTTGTGAATCACAATAACTGGTTTAGAAACGAAATACGTAATTTGAAAACGAACAAATGAAGGCTGTTTGTAATACGGAAATAAAAATGATTCAACAATAATACAAAAACTATTAACTTTTAGAAGAGGTGATGTTGAAAAATTAATTAAAAAATAAATACGCCATTAAATAACAATCGAAATGAATGGAGTTACACACTAACAAGTTTTCAATGAATAGAGGTGAAAATAGGCTATAATTATTTTTGGAATATTATTTCATTAGTTCAAGAGAGGTACAATTTCGGTAATTTGGATGTTATTATTTTTTCTTTGTTTCTTAACAAAAAGCCGAAAAAGGGTGTTTTTTTACATAATCTGGGTTTTTTTACATTTTAATGGCCTGTGATGTTATTAGTCAGATAAAAATCGTAAATTGAAATGAATATCCATTACAAATAAGATCAATTATTACCGATTTTGTCTTAAAAGGGGAAAAAAGTAATTGAAATAGTTTTTTCCAAAATTTTTTTAATTTCTTATTAAAGATTTATTTAAGTGTAAGATTTTTAATTTTATAATTCGGAAAAAATAGAGAAAAATATCGTATTGAGGTTTAAAAGGAAAGCGTGATTTTTTACTCCATATTGTCTAGATCTGCTCCCAGCGATAATTTCGAAAATTTCCGAACCAAGAACAAACTGTTTCCATCAAGGATAAATTTGTAGACTTAAATAGTTAATATATTCCAGATTCGATTATTCGGAAACCACATTTTTTACTGTTTTTCTAGAATCACCTCCACAGATATTTATGGCAAGTTCTAATAACAGTTTAAAGTCCCACATATATTACTCAAAAATTTTATTTCCAAAAAAGTATGCATTTATTTAATTATCACACTTTATTATAACAAATATAAACAACAAATTTCATGCAACAATTAAATTATCACTTAAACCACAATATAACTGTTATCAAAATGCAACAATAGATATATACATATAATTAATTAATAACACTTTGACAATTAATGTTGGCAAATTTTAACAATTTTATTTAATTAGTAGTTCATCCCAAAGATTACGTGGAACATGACGCACTAAATATTTCGAAATTGTGCCAAATAAAAAAGGTAGATATGCACTAAATATTTCATTGCTCACAATACAAAAAAAGTGAAAATAGCTACATTTTGAAAAATAAATTTCAAAAGCTAAACAAAAAAATTCTTGGACCTTGAAAACGGAATTTCAGCTGTCTATCCACCACGAACATGTTGCATGTGTGAGGTCCCACACATCATGTTAAATTGCTCTTCACCATATTTTTTTTGTTTTTTTTTTTTTTTTTTGTTTTATTTCTTGCAATTTTGTAAGCTTCATAATTTCATTTAATAGATGTTAATAAATTGTGTCAACATAAATCAAGTTACAACTCATTTATCACCTTCAAAGAAAAACGTTGGCCAAACAAAATACTATTTGAAGTTAACAAAGCCACAAACTTAAAACAGTTTAAAAGAAGTGTTAACAAAAGAGACGTCAAAACCATTCATTGTTTTTTTTTGTATTTTGTGACTGGACAATAGATAACATTTGTTTGTCTGCTTCATTGGTCTTATACGCCCAATCAAATGTGCTAAATAGCTTGAAGAAAAGGGAGGAAAATCGCCCATACAAAAAGTGTGGTAATTAATTGTCATTTCATTTGGCACTTACGCCTTTGTGAGTGTGTGTTCGAGTCCCAACCCAAATTTTTTTTAGTATTACAAAATCATCACCATTATCAATTTTTTTTAATTTCAAAAAAAAAAAACTGTAGTAAAAATCAAGTTTCAACACAAATTAACTGCATTGGCAATTTTGATTCGATTCAATGGCTAACAGCATAAAATGCTGGGCCTATTTTTTTATTAACATTTAATTAGTCTTTCGCAAGGTGTTTTTAATTGTTTTTTGATTGAAAAGTATTAAATGATGGGATAGGGTTTTACACATTTTATGAATTGTCATGTACATATATTTTTATATTTTTCCGATTTAAAAAAAAAAAATATATATATGTGAACATTTTTGCCTCTTTTATTGTAAGTATCATATTATATTTCACATTGCATTTTTCCACAATAGCGGAAATAAAATAGAAACGATTTTCTTTCCGCTATTGAAATGCTTCAAGGTTTTTTTCTTCTAAATGTCTTTATTATTGGGAATCGAAATCGTTTGAATCTAGCGGTATTTAATTATTGGCTCAATTGTCCATTCTGATCCTCATTCATTTTGTTAGAATGTTTAAATACTCTTTAATTTCGATTATCCGTTCTTACTTCTTTACGCCACTGAACTGATCAAAGTTTTCTCTACTTCATTTGTTCATAAATAATAAAATCCATCTAATTTCTCACAAATTTATTCATACCCAATCCAAGGGGAAATTGTACACTGACAGAAAAAATAATTCATATATTATATGAAAAGTGTTCAGAAATGTTTGCCAAAGTCGGTATTCCTGGATTTAATGAATACAATTCATAAAACATTAAATACCGGCTTCTTGTCAGAGAGAGAGAAAGAGACAAGACATGCTCATGTTTTGTGTCATTAGAACAATCATATACAATGTTCATCACTCAGTTGGATTTGGTCTATCCATTATATCGTAATAATTTGGAAAGAATATATGCGAATTTTGTAACACCAAATAAGAGTGTCTGAATTCCTGCATTTTATGAATACAATTCATAAAACTTTAAATACCGGCTTCTTGTCAGAGAGAGAGAGAGAGAAAAAGAGAGACAAGACATGCTCATGTTTTGTGTCATTAGAATAATCATATACAATGTTCATCACTCAGTTGGACTTGGTCTATCCATTATATCGAAATAATTTGGAAAGAATATATGCGAATTTTGTAACACCAAATAAGAGTGTCTAAAAAATTAACAATGAATGAAATTATGAAAATATTCATTAAAATTTTTTTCTGAACGTAAATCAAATTTCGGAAAATGTAATTTAGGGTCTTAGAAATACCATACCAATATGGGTGTGTAAAGTACGTAAAATGACTAAATATCCAAACTTTTGAGGTTCTTAACAATCATCTGCAGGCAGCTCAAAAGTCGCATGGACATATACCTAAATAGTCGTTTATGTAGACTCCCCACAGGTGCCTTGCCTGTCATTTATGCAGACTCCTTAACAGTGTTCTCTACAGAAGCCCTAAGAGCCGCCTCTATAGACACCTTAACAGTATAGACGTATAACAGCTGTCTCAACATATTTATTAACATTACAGAAGCTTAAGCCGTCGTTTTAAATTTTCATTAATAGCTGACCACATAGACTGTTGACTACGCAGTGTCCTCAAAACTCATTTTTACCTATTTCCTTAATATCGATTATGCAGAAACTTTAATAATCGTGTTTACAGAGTCTAGAACATTTAAAATACTTCTTTTTTAACATTTCCATCAATAAAAAATAATTAATGTTGCGTTACAAAGTTTTGAAAGATTTAACATTCTTCTACAGAGACGCCTCAACAGTCTCATATGCATACTCCTTAATATTCGTCTATGTGTTCTCCCTGTCCTTAATGGAGCCTTGATTGTAGCTTATACAGACACCATAACAGACTATTTGCAGACTATTAACAGTACGGTACCGATTTCTTAGCAATCGTCTTTATAGGCTATTTAACAGTCATCTATGCAGACTCCTTAACATTGGTATCTACAGAACCCTTAACAGTACAGATGTTTAACAGATGTCTCCAAAGGAGCTTTAACAGTACCTAAGGTTTATCAGACGCCTCTCTAGATTTGTTGACAGTATAGACGCTTAAGCAGCCGTATTACAGACTCATTAACAGCTGTCCTTACTTTTCCTGAAATATCGACTATGCAGAAACATTAACAGTAGTGTTAACAGAGTCTGCAGCACTTAACAGATTTGCGATATGTACAGAAGCCTTAACAGTCGTCTCTATAGATGCCTTTACAGTACAGAAGTTTAACAGATGTCTCCACAGGTGCTTTAACAATACTAAAGTAGGGATACGTAGTCGAGCGCAAAAGTCGACTTTTAGACTTTTCGATTTTTCCCACTGACCAAAAAGTCGATTTTTAGACTTTTCGATTTTTTCCTTTGACTAAAAAGTCGACTTTTCGATTTTGTCGCTTTTCGACTTTAACTGACTTCTGCCAAATCGACTAAAAATTTGATTTTTTATATAAATTATTGTGAATAGATAATGTAAAGTTCCGGAAAGTAAAATTTTTGGGCAATTTGAGCTCTGTGATAAAAAACCAAGTATTTATGAAGAACATCGATAGTCGATCTTGAAATGTCGACTTTACGATTTTCTCAAAGATCAAAATCGACTTCGACTTTTGGAATTTTCAATACAAAAAGTCGATTAGTCGAAAGTCGATTTACCTATCCCTATACGAAAGGTTCATCAGATGCCTATCTAGATGTCTGAAATATCCATTATACAGAAACATGAACAGTAGTGTTGACAGAGTCTGGACCATTCATGAAATTTTCGATTAATAATTCTTAATACTCATAACCATAAAAAATAATTATCAACTATTTGTAAGGCTTTCATAACAGTCATTTATAACTACTCCTTAACACTCGTCTGCTAGGTTAACAGAGGTCTACCAGAATAGTGTCTTAACATACAACCTGTATCGATCAAAACTTGCGTTTTTTGGGCAACGCCCATTTAATAAATAGCTTCATTATTATTACCAATTGTAATTTTACACCCATAAATATATCATGCTGTTTATAGGTTTACACGAAACATCAAAAAAACTACAACATATTTGTGTTTTTTTTCTGTAATCACAATAATTTGCAATAAAATTTTCTCGCATAATTTAACTAAACAAGTTTTTCATTAAATATATTTTTCTCAAAATTCCATCCTCTGTGGTAATAAAAAAAACATGCCGACAAATTGACCTTTTTTCACTGACAATGGACAATTTGTCGTCTTTAATATTTATGTGCTAGTTTATTTTTCAGGCATCAGCAATATAGAAGTGCACCACATGAAAAAATTACAAAAAACCAAAAATATTGCATGATGAGCATTTTTTTTTTGGACGAATTACAATAAGAACCATTAAAAAAAATAAATAAAGTGGAAGCAAAACGAAGAAACACTTGAGAATTATTCAAAAAATAATAATGATGATGATGTCGATATGTGAAAAACCAACAACAATTCATGTTGATTATCGTCATTTGTTTGCTGATCGGTATTTCCCCCCATTTGTGTTTTATGGCTGTGTGTCGATCGCTCTTGTACGCACTACAAAAAAATCTTTATCGCTCAAGTACCCATCATCAATAAAAGTTGGAATAAACCAAAAACAGTAAAGAAAACAAAAAAAAAAAACTGATTACTTGGCGATACGTTTATGACATTGCCAGAAGTTGCGGCGGCAGCTACATCAAAAATGGTCGAGGTTGTATCAGCGAACAAGTTATTGTCTACGCATTGCGTTTTCTTCTTTTTTTATTCATCATCCAGCAGATTCTTGTCTTGTTTCAAAGCGTCTTCTTCTTTTTTTGGAAAACACGTGAATATATGAATATTCTTTACAATGGAGTCGACATTTTTATACCCTCTGTAAGCGTTCTGCGTTTTAGATGCGTAAAAAGCCTAAAAACAACAATGAGGTCATTTATTTATTATGGCAGAGACAAACCTTAAACAACAAACATATTTTATAAATTTTACATCCGGCTTTTCAGAGTTAAGTTTTTTTCATATTAATTTGTGTTACAAACTGTATGACACGTCCAATAGATTCTCCATACAATGCATGTCAAGAAAAAATAATATTTTTCTTTAAAATTTCATACGCACGCCACATATACGACTTGATGTACGTCGTCTGTCCATACATCGTAGTCATCTTTCAATGTCATGTATTTTCTTCCTACCGGGTGACCAATATGCCGCATCGCCATACAAGTGACGCAATATTAACCGAAAATTATTTACCAAACCACAAATCAGGTTTGTTGTCTTTATGATTTCCCTTTTTTCACGACTCAATAAAATGGTGGGGCTCTTAACGGGGTCGCCTCTGAAAATAAAGAGAATTTTAACGAGGAAAGTAAAAGTCATCTTCTCCGTACCAAAAAACATTTCACTTAGAAAGGGAAATTAAATGTGTGGCTATTTAGGTATCTGTTACCTTACTTTCTAAAGAAATAAACTCTTTAAGAGGCTTGGTTAATTAGACTTAACAGTTGAGTAGATATCGGTTTATCTGTCTGTACAGAAATCTTTAAGTTTGACTTCTGTTAAGAAGGCACTCATGCACAAAATAGTACGATATCGGTGATGAACACGTATTCTCTTTTTCCACATTTTGTCAGTCATTTTTTGTGATGATCTCTCAGTTACGCTCTCACATACTTACTCTCAATTTAATTCTGTTCAACTCTGTTGTAAGACTACTGTTAAGGAGTCTGTTCACACTATAGTTAAAGATTCTGTATAGACTACTGTTAATAAGTCTGTACATACTAAGTCATTAACAGACTAGTGTTAATAAGTCTGTACAGACTAAGTCAATAACAGACTACTGTTAATAAGTCTGTACACACTAAGTCATTGACAGACTACTGTTAAGGAGTCTACTGTACAGACTACTGTTAATAAGTCTGTACACACTAAGTCATTGACAGACTACTGTTAAGGAGTCTACTGTACAGACTACTGTTAATGAGTCTGTATAACTACTGTTAAGGAGTCTACTGTACAGACTACTGTTAATGAGCCTGTATAACTACTGTTAAGGATTCTACTGTACAGACTACTGTTAAGAAGTCGGTATAGACGACTGTTAAGGAGTCCGTATAGGCGACTGTTAAAGATTCAGTTAAGCCTGTAGTTTTTACAAAGACAACTGTTAAGGAAATCTGTATGATAAACTGTTAAGTAGTCTGTTGGTACAACTGTTAACGAGTAAGTATAGATGACTGTTAAAGAATTTGTATATACGACTGTTAAATAGTCTGTATATGCGAATGTTAAAGACATATATACAACTCTTAAGGAGGTTCTAGAAAGAGAGATTTTGTATCGACGACTTTTAAGCCGTCTATCGAAGAGACAAGACAGTCGATAGTTAAGGCATCAGACTAAGTCATTAACAGACTACTGTTAATGAGTCTGTACAACTACTGTTAAGGAGTCTACTGTACAGACTACTGTTAAGAGGTCGGTATAGACGACGTTAATGAGTCCATATAGGCGACTGTTAAAGATTCAGTTAAGCCGGTTGTTACAGAGTTTTTCAAAGACAACTGTTAAGGAAATCTGTATGATAAGACAAGGACAATTGTTAAGGAAATCTGTATGATAAACTGTTAAGTAGTCTGTTGGTACAACTGTTAACGAGTGTGTATAAAGAATTTGTATATAAATACATATATACAACTCTTAAGGAGGTTCTAGAAAGAGAGATTTTGTATCGACGATTTTTAAGCCGTCTATCGAAGAGACAAGATAGTCGATAGTTAAGGCATCTGTATAATCGACAGACAGTTAGACGATCAATATAGATGTCTGTGTTGGAACCTTAGAGACGACTGTTAAGGTTTCTGTATAGACAACTGTTTACAAGATTAATGTTAATTTGTCAGTATAGAACTGTAAAGACGCATGTTAAGGCATCTGTTCAGTCATGACTGTTAAGACATCTGTATAAACGACTCTTATGGTAAACGTCTGTTAAGGTTTCTGTATAGAAAACTATTAACGCGTCCGTATAGTTTAATTTTAAATAGTCAGTATCGAAAAATTTTAAGACATCTGTATAATCGACTGTTGAAATACTTGTAGACAGACTGTTAGCCGACAGTTAATAAATCATTATAAACGCCTGTTTTGGCTGTTGTAGCATTTCAGTGACGACTGTTAAGACTTTTGTATAGACAACTATTTAGCGGTCTGAATAGATTAACGTTAATTCGTCAGGATAGAAACAGTTAAGACTGTTACAGTAGCCATCTGTTAAGGCTTATGTAAAGATGACTGTTTACGCGTCTATATAGTTTAATGTTAAATCGTCAGAATAGATAACATTTAAGTCATCTCTAGAATGGACTGTTGAGACTGCTGGTAAACAGATCAATATACGGTTAAAAGTTCTGTACAGACAATGGTAGAGGCATCTGTGTAGACGACTGTTAAGGTAGACGTCTGTTAATCCATAACGGTTAAGGCTTCTGTGTATATGATTTTAAGGCGTCTGTATAGTTAAGGTGGTTTCTGTATAGTTGACTGTTAAGTCTACTGGTAAACAATCTGTTAAGACGGCTGCTAAGAAGTCAAATTTAGCTGTTAATTCATCTTATAGACTTCTATATGACTGTTAAGGCGTCTTAATAGAAAACTATTAAGATGCCTGTAAAGCCGACAGTTGGACGCATTAACTTAACAGACGACTGTTAATTCATCTGTACAGACAACTGTTAAGGTATCAGTATGGACGTCTGTTAAGGTGTTCGTGTAAAATACTGTTAAAGAGTTTTTGTAACGAGTGTTATGGGATCTGTTATGGAGTCCATTGCAGTGTCTTCACGAACGACTCTTAAGGAGCTTTTGACTGTGACAGTTAATAAGTCCGTTATGGATTATGTTAAATCAATATGGACTTCTGTTTATGCGACAGTAGTCCGATTTTTATACCCTCCACCATAGTATGGAGGGTATATTAATTTTGTCATTCCGTTTGTAACACATTGAAATATTCATTTCCGACCCTATAAAGTACGATCTAGCCATGTCCGTCCGTCCGTCTGCTGTAATCACGCTATCTTCTGAAGGAAGTGAGATAGGGTGCAGAAATTTTGCATAAAGTTGTCTATTGTCTGCAGGCAGGTCAAGTTCGAAGATGTGATATATCGGTCCACGTTTAGGCATAGCTCCTGTATAAGGGTACCCCCCAATTTTCGGTATTTTGAGGTTCCTGGGCGTGTTTTTCAACATAATTCGCTCAAATTTGGTACTTTGAGCTCTTATTGGGAAGCAAATCTCCCTACTAAAAATTATAAATATAGGTCAATTTTTTCTGGTACCCCCCATATAACGGTACCCTCCAATTTTCGGTATTTTAGGGTTCTTGAGCGCGGTTTTCAACCGAATTCGCTGAAATTTGGTACATGGGGTTCTTATTGGGTACCAAATTTCCCCACTAAAAATTATAAATATAGGTCCACTTTTTCTCGTAGCCCCCATATAAGGGTACCTCCCAATTTCCAGTTTTTGGGGGGTTTGACCGGATTTTTTCACCGAATTGGCTGTAATTTAGTATTTTGAGTCCTTAATAGCTACCAAATCTCCCCACAAAAAATTATGAATATAGGTCCATTTTTTCGGATAGCCCCCATATAAGGGTACCCCCAATTTTCGGTATTTTGGAGTTCTTGAGCGCGTTTTTAACCGAATTTGGTGCAATTTGGTATTTTGTAGTCGTATATGGTAACAAATCTCTCTACCAAAAATTATTAATATTCGTCCCCTTTTTAGGGTAGTCTCCATGTAACCCCCTTTTTATATTAAAATAGTTATCTGATTTGTTCCGCGTTTTGAGTTTGGTTCTAAGACTCTGTTGTAATCATTTCACCTGCGGAGGATAACGAGATAAAAAATTAGAACGTAAGGTTCGATAATGAACTATAGCCTAGTCCCTGTGTGGAAGAGGAGTGGACCGATATTCCCCAATTTCGAATTTGAATTATCAATTAAAACTTTCTGAAATTTATATTATGGTTTACTTAATCCGTTTTTAGACATGTCGGTATAGGTCCACTTTTTGGTATGTTCCCTATATTTTCATTTCTAGTACCTGTCAGTATATCTATGGTGGAGGGTATCTAAAGTTCGGCCCGGCCGAACTTAACGCCTTTTCACCTGTTTTTTTTAATTTTTAAGAAGCCTCTCTAGATCTTTGTTTTTGCGATTGCAAATAAATCGGTATAGATTATTGTGAAAGAATTTCCTATAATTTTTTAGTGGTTCGTATATACCACCTTTTTGGTCGTGATGAATTTTGTACAGACGAGTGTTATGTACTCTTTAGGTACAATGGTGTAGTGATAATGATTAATTACATCTATTGTATTAAATCGCCTTTATGCTTGTTTATAATGAAAATGCTATAAACGGCAGATAGATGGCCATAAACTAGTTTTTTTTTTATAGACAACTCCTAAGCAATTCATCTCCATTATAGTTCTTTTATGTTATATTTATATGTAACCTGTCTCCAAAAAAACCTTCATCTATATATGTATGTAAAATGTCTCATTAATAGCTATAATTCATTTGCATCTAATTATTTACAGCCCTTAGAAACACAGTTTCCATGTGACATTGAAAATCGAAAAAACTGTGTTACCAAGGGCTAATCCGCATATAATTTATCATCGTGATAATCAAACAAAAAATTCCCTTCTTATTAGAACCAAATATTCCGTTCATTGACTTAAATCATTTTTTAGCTAGCCTTTTTGTTTATTTATTTTATCTAAATTCTGTGAATATTGAAAAAGAAAAACGTTTTGCATATTTTATTCAAACGCCAACTAAGAATATTCAAAGCACTATACAGCAAAGAATCACTTACACGAAAAAATCCCCTACAAATCGTTTGCAAAATTTCTATGCTGCGGCATGACATCATCATCAGTTGAGATCAACAAATTCATAATTTATAATTTACAGACAAGTTGTCTATGGTTCTAATTAAATTTAAAGTTTGGAACTTAACTTTTTTTATTATTATTCAATAGAAAACTAAGCGGTTTGAAATTTCTATTGAATAATGAATTTTGATATCAATTTTTTCAGCCTATCTTCATCACGGTTTCACTAGACTTTTTGTTCTGTTGGAATACAAAAAGATAAGAGAGTTTTTTTGTTTAGAAAATGTTTGAATATCATTTTGCATATTTTATTTATATATTTAAAACATGTATGTTTGTCATACAAAGGTGGAGACAGATTTTCGTTTTTGATTTAGAAAATGTTTGAATATTAAAATTGCATTATTTAAACATATCTCGTTTATGTTAAAGAATATACCGACATATATTTATATAGGTATATATATATATATATATTATGTTGATATTTTATTAATAAACTTAATTAATTAGTTAAATATCTAAAATAAATTCAATAGTTTTTAGAAAGCCGACTAATTTTTGTTTGAGCTAATTTTTTGAATACCTTTAAATTGAATTTATTTTACATATTTAATGTATATTATATAAATAAACAGTTGTTCATTTATATTCATTATAGCCTATAGCGGCATAAATTCACATATGATACGTTTAATTAAAATTACAAAAACAAAAAAATAAAATTTTATACAAAGCCAACTTAACAGGCCAGGCCTGAACCCTTAAGGTCTTCTTCATAGAAGCTTAGTGGGTTTCCTTCATGGAAACCCATAATTCATAGAATCACAAAGTGCTAAAAAATATTTTTCTTGCAAGTTCTTCCTCTTAGAATACTATAAGGTAGTCATTTTTTCAGACAGAATACTGAAGATTCTTCTAAAAAATATTTATATAGTAGATTATGAATAGTTTTATTATCGTCTGTGGGCCCCATGTTGGGCGCCACAATATACAATCCATTGATTAATACTCCTATACACTCGACAATTTCATATAAATCCCGAAAGTCTTCCTTATTTAGGGTTTGGAGTGTCTCAGAAGTTCATCTTCATAAGAGACCAGAAAGTGATCTTCATTTTGAAGGCTATTCTTCATTCAAAAAAAGAAAAAATACTTAAAAAGCATTTACAATTTTTTTCATTTTTCAATTTTTGTCCCCACGTTGGGCGCCACCATATAACATACGCTTGACAAGTGTTTAAATTTATTGTGCAATATTTGTAGCGTTGATTTTTAAAATATGTTGGGTTTTCTTGTCTCAATTGGATTAGCCTACGTTGGGCGCCACTTTATTCACTTCGTTACTGTTAATATACATTAAGCGATTTTATTGGCGGTAACTTTCTTCAACTTTTTTGTGAGAGATAAAACGGTGTTTAGTCCTTCCTCTTACTACCTTTGTTTTTCCGAAATGAAAGAGGTTGCAGGTATTTTGTTTAAACTGAATTGGGATGTTGTGATATTTAATTAAAAAAAAAATTAATCTAGGTCGCTTCAAATAACAATACTAATTGATACAAATTTATTTTGGTCATTTTGAAATGACATACACATGATGGATATTTTTTTTCTTATTATTTGGAAATATCAACAAATATAAAATTGACGAATATATGGTTTCATTTGATGTGTAACAAACACATTACTAATTAATTAATGAATTATTGGAACCCGTTAATCATGATATGTTATACTGTCTGTCAAAGCCATGTTCAAACAATACAACAACACCAAAAAATTATCTAATAATAACAACAACAATGTTATACTAATTTCTCCTTCGTGTTGATAACTGTTGGCTCAAAATCAAAATCGATGCTGATGATGAAATAAAAAAACCTTTCATCACGTTCATATACACACACTAATGTCGAATATGTTACACATTTGGGATATGTGAATGGACCCAACAACTCCACTATGTATGCAGCATAACAAACCTCAAAATGAATTCAAATCTACAAAGAAAAACTTACATAACATTTCAAAAAAATGAAATGAAAATAAAAATAAAAAACCCCGAAAAAATAAAGTGGAAGTTTTAAGACCTCACAAATAAAATGAAGTTACATCTGTGCTGTTGATGTTTTTCTTATTTTGACTAGTCATGCAAATACCAAAAACAACAAAAAACACACAAACTCATAACCCTTTATCATCATCACGCAGCCGCATCCCGCCATTCATCCTCGCTGCTAAACTAAGTCGCAATGAAATGTTGAAAACAGACACAGAAAAAGGTTGTTGTTGAAACGTTTATTTTGATTTTTTTGTTCATCTTGTAGATATTTTGTAAGAGTTTTACACCTTAGCCCAGGGAGCTCAGGGTGCACATGTACCAAACAGTACACCTCATCACACATACTCACTGACACATCACATTATCATCTGGCCCAAACATCACCATCATCATAAAAAATCCCCCAACAACTAATGAACAAAAAAACTCAACTCAAGCAAACGAAATAAAAAAGAAATCATTGTCACCGCCATAATTACGCTTTTAAGTTTGGCAATTACCCTCGGAATTCACGCATTACTGCGCCATGGTGTTGGTAGAGCGTAGCCATTTAATCCCTGCCTACAACCACAACTACGCTATTTTGTAAAAAAAATATTAATATATGTGTGTGTGTATTTATTTTTGGTACAATTGTGAATCATTCATAATTGACAATGCCGAAAAAGTAGCGCACCTTAATTTGCACTGCACTTAAGTAAAACATAAAGCTGTTAACATTTGTCCCTCAGTTCTGCCATTGGTAAATCGCTGGTAATTTTACGTTGAAATTTGAGGTGTTTTGTTGTCATTTTTTTTTTTTTTTTGTAATGAAATATGACCTCCATAGCTCAAGTGTTAATTTTTGATGAATTATTTTTTTTTTTTTTTTTTTGCTGGTGAAATTTTGTTATTTCTAATTAGGTTATGTTACGTCTTAAGTGTTTGGCTCTATAATGCTTTAATTCGTGATAGATGGACCTCCATACACCTATGCTTGAGTTAGTTATAAAAATATGGTTTAAATTCAAAAAGTATATTCTAACATTTCCTAATAATAATGTCTTTGGAGCTTTTCATGAGTTATGAATAAATCAGTAATCTTTAGTATGTATACTCCTACACTAGTACACTTTGAAAATTGTCGGCAGTGCTAAATCCGAGCCTGTGAAAAAATTTCCACTTTCATCAATATTATCATATCTATATATAAAGATTAGTCAATTTTTGGTCGAATTCCCTTAATTCTTTCAACAAATAAATACATATTCAAGTGCTCATACACACACCTTTAATTAAATTTCATACATATTGTATTATGTGTGTATATAAAAATAATTATGCACACACAAAGAAATAAAAAAAAATAAATAATTGCAAATGAAATAAAGACTTCCTCAACATGAGACAACAATAAAAAATTAAAAAAATAAAAAAATTCTTTGTACTTAATTTGGTTTTGCTTACGCCAGACAAAAATACTTCATTCCAGTTATAAAGTATGACGTAGCGATTTTTTGGGGTGGGGATTTTTTTCGCTATACATTTGAGACCCAGAAATCAAAAATATTCCTTACATCACAGTGTAAAAGTAATGAATGAAACCGGTATTTGTTTAAAAGAAAATATTAAGGTCAACAATTTGGGGAATCAATTCAATTTGTAATGAAGAAGAAACGGTATTCTGATCAGTTAGTCATACAAATTTTTTGGATGACAATTGAAAGTGAAATTGAGGACAAAAAAAGGTGAGGCCTATAATAGGCGTAGATTTTTTAAAGAATATTTTTTCAAAGTCTTGGATTTTAAAGAATATTTTTTCAAAGCCTTACCATAGCTTTGTATTTTTAATTAATATTTTTTTGAGGCCTGTTGGACTATTTGAGGTATAGATTTGTTAAATATTCTTTTTCTGGGAATATTAGAGGTTTGGCCTTATAGAACATATTTTTATTGGACTATCAAAAGGGGTAGGGTTTAAACATTTTGTCTTAGACCGTTCAGAGGCCTGAATTATGGGAACCACACCCCCCCCCCCCCCCATTCGCGATTTTAACTTTTCAAGATTTTCAATGGGCTGGTAAATGAATACAAATGCTTGTTACGGTTTGTAACTTTGCACATATATAATTGAAGATTTAAAAGAGAAGAAAAATAATTTACAAAAAATGTTTGTTATTGTTTTGTTGTTGTTTTTTGTAATTGGAGAAAAGTCCTTGTTTTTGATGGCGGGCATGATAACTCCTCACAGGAACATCGGAATCCGAAAATTCCAACGGTGTTAGAAAGAGTACATGTCTGGCTCTCGTATGAACTAGGATTATTGACTTCGCTCTAAAATTAACAAAATGGCGGACCTTTGAAAAAATATTTTTGGAAAATCGCCGATTTTTTACCAAAAACCAAGTTAAAAAATAAGGAAGATCTTCACCGATTGGCTTTATCCTAGTTCATACGAGAGCTATACACTCCCAGAGAAACGTTGCAAAATTTGGAACCGATTGGATTATTAGTTTTTGAGTTATCGTGCCCGCCATTCGCAAAAAAATGTTTAGAGAAAAACGCGTTTAAAGTTTGAGAAGCCCTTCAGCCGTCACTTGATGCTGACACAATAAATTTGCTATATCTTCAAGAGTTCTTGAGATTTTAAATAATATTTTTGAGGCATGTTTGACTATCTAAGTCATGGATTTTTAAAGATTATTTAATAGAGAATATTTTTTATTGGACTATGGAAAGGGTTAGGGGTTTAAAAGATTATTTTTCTGGGATTATCAGGATATTTTACTATCGAAAGGTGTGGTGACTTTCAAAGACGTGGATTTTTAAGATTTGGGCTATCAGAGGCCTGGATTAAATAAAAATTAAAAGGACAATCAGGGGCCTGGATTTTTTAGGAATATTTTTATTTTTAGACTATCAGAAGCTTTGCTTTTTAAGACATACTTTTTAAAGAATATGCTTATGCCAATTAGACGCTTAGATTTTTAAAGAACATTTTTTGAGGCTTATTATAGCAGTGGATGTTTGAAGGAATATTTTTCTAGATTTTTTTTTTTATTTATTTGCACTAATTTCTTTAGGAAATTTCCCTTCTATTTCAAATTTCATCATATACTTTTTCCAATCCAAATTTAAAAATCAAAACCACTTCAAACTTTAACACTCTCTCTACAAGTCAATGTTTCTTTATGTTAATAATAATTTTTTGTGAAATTTCGTTTTCACCTTCTTGATGGAAGATTTGATATTCTTTTCTATTTATTTATAATGAAGAAGAAAAAACGAAAATAAATTCACAATATTATGATTTTGAATGGATTTTTGTTTTCTTTGAGATAACCGAAATGAATATTCGTATTAGGTCGAAAGAAATGATATTAATGATCATAATATCAAATATAACGTTTATTTTTCATTTGGTTGTGGTCGTTATTCTCTTTTCAGAATAAACTAAAAAAAAAAAAACTAAACAAAACAAAACTAATTTTTCAAGAGAAATCAATAAAATTTCCAAACATATAAAATTAGAATACATTGTCATTCCTAATATTGGCAAGGTATTTCCAATATGTGCTTGAGAGGTACTACCAATTTTCTGAAGAAAAAAATCATTAACAAATTTTATGAAGCAAGTTAAAAAAATAAATAAAACAATATAAAATATTTTGTTTTATAGTATAGGAATAAATATTAAACATGTTACTACAAATGTAGAAACGTTTCTCACATAAATTTTTATTAAATATACATATATCGACTTCCAAGTTCAATGCCTCACCATATTTGGTGAATATTGTCAATCAAGTATTTCATGATCGGATCTTCTGGGAAAATCATAAAAAATAGTTTAATATTAATATGTATCAAAAGGCGCGTGGTTCTTTTTTTATTGCTATCCTATGTAAATTCACAAGATTCGGATGGAAAAAAATACAAAAAATGTGAGAATAACATTTCAGCATCAAAAAAAAAAAAAAAAAACAAATATGTATTGGGAATTCATAACAAAGGCCGCTAAACTTTTGATGTAGTACGATTTGAATTTCACAATATAAAAATTGATTTCAGAAGATGAATTAAAAAAAAATTTCGACTAAGAGGCATATAAGAAATACATATCTGGTGCGATTTGAAAACAATTTGAAGGGCGTCTTTCTAAACTATATTTAGTTGAATGTGCAAAAAGGCTTCATTTATGGTAGGGTCTGGGGAATGATATTTTATATTAAACCCCAATTACTATGAAAGTGGCCGAATTTAAAAATAAATTTAATTATAAATTAAAAAAAACATTTACAAAGTAAACGGACGAACTCCTCGAGGCTCAGCATGAGCCAAAGCATGATGAAATATATATTTTAATTTATCATTTTTTTACTTTTTTGTTTTATTTCAGGGTTTTCATAAACGAAAGAATTATCTGTGTGTTATATATGGTAAGTTTGAATATCATTTCATAAGCTATATAATCATTTAAAATATATAATGATATATTTTAGGAATTATTTGTGGTTATATTTAATTTAGAAATGCCCCGCATAAACGTGGTAGCCAAATTAAAACTTTAAATTAACAATTAAAGCAAATTCTAATGAATAATGTTTTGAGGCCTTTATACAGGGCAGCAACGTACACAGGAGGAGGGCCGGGCCCCCCGGGCCGACCCCTTCCTACGTCCCTGTATTACAGGGCATATTCCAAAAATCGACATCATTCACAAAATTGTTGTGGGAAGAATTTTTCATAACATAGAAAAGAGAATCAGTGGAGTGTTTTTTTATTAAACTTCAGGGTGCGAAGAATGATTAAAATACGTTCTTTCTCACGAATGATCGCGGCGAGAACTCGAAGTTTTCAATTTATCGCGAATGATAAAGTTACAATGAATGCACAAGCATTCTCTCGCGAATGTTCGCATTATATGAAAAATTTACGAACGATAAAATTTCGCTGCAAGCGTCGTCGATTCGTTTGTTCGTGAGCATTTGTTGCTAAACAACATTCTTTTGAACATGTTCGCGAATGCTCGCGAGCACTGTTAAAAACAACAACAAACAAAAATATCATAAAAAATGTAAACACACACAACGATTGAATGTGTGTGTGTAGCAGAAAGTGTGTGTGAGTGAGTTCACGAACGTTTGTTATTGTTGTTGCTGTTTTGAGCATTCGCGAGAATTCGGGAATGTTTATTTTCATTCGTGAGAGAATGTCGGAAAAAATTTCAACAACCAAACGAAACGAACGATCTTTGTTGTGTGCTCTCACTCGTTTGTTATGTGTGTGCGATCATTCTTTGGCGAATGCTTTGTGGTAAAGAATTTATCACCATAAATTCATTCGTAAAATGAACAAAATACGAATAGAATGCATTTTAATTCATTCGCTAGCGAATTTTTGCGCACCCTTTTAAATTTATTTATATCCAGGAATTTTGTTTGAGGCTATCATAGTGGTGTTTTTTTTTTAAGAATATTTATGGTTTTTTTAAAGAATATCTATTAGAGGCTATTATAAGCGTGGATTTTACGAAGCTTTCATAGATGCAGATTTTTATACCATACACAACTATTTTGTCAGGGTATTATAGCTTTGTGCAGAGTTTGTAACGCCGCGAAATATTGGTCCTAGACCCACCTTTAAGTATACCATATATCATATCTCGACTAGCTGTGTCGATCTAGACATGTGTGTCCGTCCGTCTGTCCATTATAATTTGTAAATTTGTAATCTTCACGAAATTTTCCATATAGGATGGGTTCTGGCAAATAAAGATCGGTTAATATTTAGGGGATGAAATGGACCAAAAACTTTATTTTTGTCTGATTTTCTGGTCGCTCCAGAGACCACAATTATGGCCCAACATCGCGAATTTTTACATGGAGAAGCGGATAGGGCCAAAGAATAAGCATCCCTGTTTTGATAATATTTAGCGGGTCAAATAGACCTTGACTTTTTTGTGAAAATTACAAAATTTGTATTCTATGGCGTAGATTTAATCCTGAAGGACATAGATCCGAGAAGTTTATAGTATATCCAAGACCTGGTTGACCTCTAAATTGATACCAAATATATTGTCGTATGTACTCGGATGTGGGAGTTACACTTAAATATTTACAGGTGCTTATGTATTCATATATTACTTAGTAACCCATAACCACACTAGAGGGCGGAAATATAACACTGATCCCATTGAAATTTTCCATGAGGATTCGGGTATGGTGTAGGACAACGCCTATAATTTTCGGTGATGATCAGATAATAATATTGGGATGAATTTGTTTTTTTTTTCGTGTCGATCTATAGGCCACAATTGAAAGCTGACCATCACAACACAATCCACGACGAAGGGAATCTGGACAAGTAAATAGAAGGGCTGTATTAAATATTAGTAATATTTCTTGACCTCTAGTCGTTCAATAGGGAGCACATATCGCGAATTAATATAGAATATAGAACCCACAAAGTTAGATTTTCGTAGAAGTTGTGTAGGGTATAATATGGTCGGCCCCGTCCGACTATACTGCTCCGCTCATTGATTTTATAAAAATTTTTATTCTTGGACTATATGAAGCTTGGATTTTTTTAACGAATATTTTTTTCTGGGACTGTATGAGAAATATTAAAAAAAATGGGTCTAGGGGCGTTGATTTTTTTCTAGGATGATATGTGGGATGTTTTTTAGCAAAAAGTTTTTACCTGAATCAAAAACCCTCAAAAAAGCTTTCACGGAAGT
The DNA here is from genome assembly GCF_032173495.1 of Musca vetustissima. Classification (NCBI taxonomy): domain Eukaryota; kingdom Metazoa; phylum Arthropoda; class Insecta; order Diptera; family Muscidae; genus Musca; species Musca vetustissima. The sequence goes on from NW_026882919.1 coordinate 42,620, forward strand.
TGTAAACGTTTTTAATTTTTTAATTTTAATTTTTATTACGTATATTTTTGTCTTGGGTAAAATTCTACAATATTTTTTCCAACATGAACTTTTCTTAATATTTAATTTATTTAAATGCGATACAGGTAAAAATTCGAACCGTAAAAGTTATGAGTATAACTGTGTTTTTTTTTGCCGATTTGAGGTATTTGGGTCATTTGAGACACAGAGAATGGGTTCTTGCAAAAATAATTTTATTTTGAAGGTTTCTCAGGTTAAAGGGTGTTTAAATAGTTTGTCTTTTCAAAAAAAAAAAAAAAAATCATTTCATTTTTATTTTTACCAATTTTATCCAAAAAGGGATCTTAGAATTCTAATAATTCCATAGTCCCAAAAATCTCTACAGTACCTCACGATGTGTCTATTTTTTATCTAAAATTCCCATAACTTACAATTAAATAAGAAAAACACTTTTACTTACCAAATAGAACCGATGGAACGCTCAGCTTATCCAATGGGAATGTGACATAGGCATAGACGAAGAACAAATGCAGCAGGGAGATCATAATGATGTTACCCCACTTGAGCGGTGCCTTAAATTGGATGCCAAAAACACGATCGCCTTTGAAGTTTTTGGTGTACTCTTCCAAATCGACATGGTGTTTCTGTTCGATATTTTTCACCTCACCATCGACGGCCGAAACTAAAGGTTGACCATTCTTGGCGGGGAATCCATTGGCGGCAGCTGAACTTTTGCCATTGGCCGTAAGACGATGTTTCAATTCTGTTTGTTGTTGTTGTAATCGTTTGAAAATTTTTGTTTCGAGTAATTACAAATAAAATAAAATTAGATTTCTTTTTTTCTCCTTCTTCTTTTCTTTCTTCACTTGATCTCTTCACTGGAGATTATTGTAACTTTTCTTCTTTTCGGGTTTATTTGTTGTTTCTTTTTTGAAAATATTTTTTTTTTATTTTATTTTTTATTTCAATTTTGTTTGGTACATTTATGTATCCGTATACTTATGTGCGTACATACACGATTTTGTTAAGATATGATGGTTATATAAATAAAATAAACCAAGACGTTTTGGTTTTCCCTCGGTGTTTTAATTTCAAATTTCTAGTCTGACATCCGCTTAGGGCTTATCTAACGACCGTTACACTTAGACGTTTCGTTTACAAATGACCACAGCTGAAGATGTTAAAAATCATTTCTATCGGCCGAGAAAAGCCACAAGATCGATTATAATGCCACTGTCATGCCACAGATACAACGACGACGACGGCAACGATCGCGACAGCAACAATACACGACAGCAACACACACAGTTCACCAAAAAAGACGCAGACAGACAGAAACCACAACGAAAGCTTAGCGGCGGC
>NW_026882920.1:0-4375 GCF_032173495.1 Musca vetustissima
GTACATCTTTGTTAGAGTTATAATAATTTATTACCCCACGGTAATAAATATTAATTAAAAAGTCTTATTTTTTACATACCCAGGCATTTGGATAATTAGAATTAGCTCAGGTGACATGGGTTACATTTTTCTCGAGAAAAAATTAATTAATTAGGATGTGTTGTTTGGGAAACTCCGTCTGGCAATATGAGGAAATTTTTCTTTGAAAAAAAGTATAAGAGTCCTTAAAGGACGAAGATTTTATTTTTTTTATGAAGATTTTATTTAGAATTCAGAAGTTGGGGTGAGTTTAAATGTCGACCAGACACAATCAACAAACTGTTTGATACTAACATTGCCCTGAGGTAATGTCACCTATGATATAAATTTAAAGTCGATTTTTTTTGGGTTGGAAGAAGTTCGTTTAAAAATTGTGTACTATGTTAGTTAACTTGTTGGAAATAATCCTTTCTAAATTGTCTACTTCATACCGATTACATTATATATTTTCAATAGTATCTTTATTACTTCAATTTTCATTTATTTCACATTAGTGTCCTTTAAATCCTTAGGGTATTCTTATTTTTAAGAAAGCCGTCCTAATAACCTTGTGTTGCTTTTTATGACCATCAATATTTGTCTTTGCCTCAAATAAAAATAAATAATGTAGGCAATTAGTTTCAACTGTCATGTTAATGAATATTTAAAAAAAATGTACGAAAAACGATTATTGTTATCCTTTTGGCCTAGACGACAACAGGACATAGTGTCAAATAGACCACCATGTTTGTCTGCTAATATTTTGTTGAGTCACAGACATTTTGTAGCCATTAAGAATAATGTCAAGTCGCAATTGAAAGTCACTGCAAAGGTTATATTAGGTCAAGGATATATTGTAGAATATTGGAGTAAGTTTGACTCTATGAAACAAAGGACATTTGAAAAATGACAAATATTACTCTCCCTAAAAAAGGATTAAATGTTACAAGAGCAAAAAATTCAATTTTCAAATTAAATCTAGGACTTTTTTTAAAGATTTCAAATAAGGCTGCATAAATTAAAAAAAAAAATTAAATGTATAAATTATTAAAAATTACAATTAAAAAATACACCAATAACTATATTAAAAATATAATATACAAAATATCAATTTTTAATAATCCATATTATTTTTTATTTTTTTAATTTTTAATAAGAATTCTATAAAAGATATTATTACGTAAATTTTATGAAATATGTACAAACTTTGAATTTTATTAAACATATTCGTTTATAAAATGACATTTAGATTTTTAAAAATATGTTTACAAACAGAAATATTATAAAAAATGTTGTTTTATAAATCGAAAATGAAACATTTATTTTGAAAATATTTTTAATGACATGTTTCGTCTATTTCCTATGACAGTCTTGAAAAAAATATTATTAAAAATTTAAAAAAAAAGTATTTAAAAAATTCACGTAGTCCAATCCAATCATAATTTTTTTGTGTGTATTTTTAAAAATAGATTTTAATGAGTCCCGGTTTAAAAAAAAAAACTTAAAATGAGGGAGCGGAGCAGTATATATCATACCCATTCCCATTCTGAACTTGGGCAATATTTCACGATATTTGCACCCTCTTGACCGACTAGAGGTCAGCACATGTTACTAATATTCAGTACAGCCTACAGTCTATAGTTCGACTCGAAAAAACACAGAAAATTATGTTTTCGGTCCACTTCATCCCAAAATATATAAACGTTGTCCTTGACCATAAGCTCATGGGAACTCTCCATGTAAAATTTCGCGATGTTCGGGCTATAATTGCAGCCCTTAGAGCGACTAGAAAAACCGACAAAAATTAAGTATTTGGTCCATTTTATCATTATTTATTTAAACGATCTTTACACAAAAACAATAGGGGTCTTCATTGGGCATGCAAAATTTCGTGAAGATTGGTCCATGACTGTGGCCTCTATCGTGTTTAAAAATTATAATGGACAGACGGACGGACACACATGTCTAGATCGACTCAGCTAGTCGAGATATGACGATCGGTATACTTAATGGTGGGTCTAGGACCAATATTTCGCGGTGTTACAAACTCTTGGGGCTGCACATTGCTATAATAACCTGACAACATAGTTGTAGTAGGGTATAAAAATGATGTTGAATTTTCGATGGGGTTTGGATTAAAAAATTACAAAGTCTGAATTTATACTTGGATGTTTATTATCGATTTTTTTAAGCTTAGAATTATTTGTTTGACATATTTAAATTAAGATTTTAAATTAAATATTTTTATGTGTTCTAAAAATATATTTGAACATATAGAGAAGACTTGTACATTTACTTGGGATTTGAATTGTGCTCTGAATATTTTTTGTCAAAATCTCTACAATGTTTTCATGCTTATTATTTGAAATTGTTCCTTTCTTATTCGTTTCCGTTCACGTATCGATTATTTGGGTCTAAACCCTTTTTTCCTATTGTTTACTTAAATTGTATTTTTCTGCTACGCCAGTTGCTTTTTCTTCTTCTTCGATACCTAAAAATACCAATTTTTCCCCCTAAACCCCATGTTGCGGTTACATATAAAAAAATCAGCCTGGCAAAGTTGGACACATTTCATTTATTTTGTATGGCAATTGGCAAGTTTAACCTTTCGCCATAAATTATCCGCAACAGTGAATATGTGTGTGGAAAATGATTTTCGAGGAACATATGTCCTTTTACACAATACACTCGATTCTGTGTAACCTCCCCAACCCCAGTAAAAAACGAATACGTTCGTTTTCTTTTCCTTCCCTTTCAATGGTGGTGCACAAAAAAAAACTGTGCCCTCTTTTGCCATTTAAGAATTCTAAACATTCAATTTAAATGTGAAAATACTAGAAAATATGTCTGAAGTATGTGAAGGACATGTGAGATTTGTCAGATGTTACCGCATTTGACCCAAATGTCAACAAAATGACGACAACAAGAGTAGCATAAATAACCGGAAAACTAAAAAATTATATGTGAACATTTTACAGAAAATAAAGTCAAAAGAAAAAATGTTTCAAATTTCTTTATTACCACAACAAAAAAATATTTTTATTTAAAAGAAGAGGAAAATAAAAACGAAACGAACTCATTAAAGCTGTCGATTGTAAACTTTGATAATTACCCCCATTAAGTACAGTTCAAGGTTGTACTTTATAGTTCGCTGTATAGCCTCGTATGTAATATCGAATCGTGATAAGAGTAGAGAAACGCCAAATCAAAAACTGTCAGACACAATTAATGCTCCAATTTTATTGATGATTGGTCAGTTTGTTTGGTAGCTGCTGTTGTCGTTGTTGGCCAAATAAATAAATAAAATCAACAAAATAAAATAAACTTTAATTAGGTTTTTCTGCAGAAAAAGGGTAATAAAAATAATAATAAGCAGGCCTAAACGATGAATTCACGTCTAATAGCCAAGGATTCTTATTGTAAAAAATGTGTTAATGTGAAATCCTTTGGGGACAATTATCAAGAAACAGACTCTCAAGACCAAATTAAACGCCTATAGGCCAGATAGTCTTTGAGAAAAATTTGTTTAAAAAATCCACGCCTATAGGCCAGATAGTCTTTGAGAAAAATTTGTTTAAAAAATCCACGCCTATAGGCCAGATAGTCTTTGAGAAAAATTTGTTTAAAAAATCCACGCCTATAGGCCAGATAGTCTTTGAGAAAAATTTGTTTAAAAAATCCACGCCTATAGGCCAGATAGTCTTTGAGAAAAATTTGTTTAAAAAATCCACGCCTATAGGCCAGATAGTCTTTGAGAAAAATTTGTTTAAAAAATCCACGCCTATAGGCCAGATAGTCTTTGAGAAAAATTTGTTTAAAAAATCCACGCCTATAGGCCAGATAGTCTTTGAGAAAAATTTGTTTAAAAAATCCACGCCTATAGGCCAGATAGTCTTTGAGAAAAATTTGTTTAAAAAATCCACGCCTATAGGCCAGATAGTCTTTGAGAAAAATTAATTTAAAAAATCCACGCCTATAGGCCAGATAGTCATTGAGAAAATTTATTTAAAAAATCCACGCCTATAGGCCAGACAGTCTTTGAGAAAATTTATTTAAAAAATCCACGCCTATAGGCCAGATAGTCTTTGAGAAAATTTATTTAAAAAATCCACGCCTATAGGCCAGAAAAATCCACGCCTATTGGCCAGATAGTCGTTGAGAAAATTTATTTAAAAAATCCACGCCTCTTGGTCAGATAGTCGTTAAGAAAATTTATTTAAAAAATCCACGCCTATTGGCCAGATAGTCGTTGAGAAAATTTATTTAAATCTACGCCTATAGGCCAGCAGAGCTTCTAGAAAATTAATTTAAAAAATCCACGCCTATAGGCCAGATAGTCATTGAGAAAATTAATTTA
>NW_026882921.1:0-44292 GCF_032173495.1 Musca vetustissima
TGCATTCCATTTCACATTTTGTATTTTTTTATAAAATGTATCATGTAAATATTGAACAATATTGTGCTCGCTCTCTTCCCTCTCGCTGAAAATAATGTTGTCTCTCTGTTTTTTATTCAAAATAATAGGAACATTTTAAAATTTTCATTTGTTTTTGTAAAAAAATCATTTTGAAAAAAAAAAAACAAAGTAAAACTCGGACTTAATTCAAGCGACGTCGAGGACTGATTTGATATTGTTGCTATAAGTAAGTTACCCCAAGGCGGTCCACGCCAAAGTTTCGTTTGGATTATTGTATATTTATTGGAAACAGTTGGGACCAGTTTAATTTTTGACTATAGGATATAAAGCAAGCCGCTATCATTTTGAAATTGTTATCACATATAGCCCTATGTGCCCTGATTACAACTACGCAATTTTTTTTCCTGTGGAAGACCATACTTCCACCACTTGAAGGTCCATACGTCTGGGAATCTGATATTAAGTAGAGCTAAAAAACACGTCAATTGTTGTTGTTTATTGTACAAACCGTGTTTTTTGCCCTATTGTAATTCTTGTAATTTACTTGTTTTCAATATATGAATACGTGATATGTTTTGTTGTATTTTAACATTGATTTTGTAATTCGTGTATATGTACAATATTTAAATTTTTATGTGTAATTAATTTTTTGTAATTTTGTGTAGTTCATGTGTTTTTGCAATTGTTTTGTTTAATTTTGTGTAGATATTAACATGTTTTATGTGTATAAAATATTTTTACAAAATGTGGTTTTTTGTGTGATGTGTAATTCAATTTGTAGTGTATTTGTTTCAATGTTACTTTTTTTATTTAAATTCAAAATTTGTATGTTTGTAAATCACTTTGTTTTTTTGTATGTGTTCTGTTTGTAATTTGTGTCACGATCACGGGGGGAATGCTGTTGCATGTAATGCCGAACGAGAACTAACTCCTTTGCTGCCCGCTATGCTTTTTAAAGCCTACTTATGTTTTCCAATGTTATTGGAAGGCAGCAAAGGGTTTTGGCTAGCGGTTGCGAATGTATGTATGTATGTACATATTTATTTGTAAATATTGGGTACCGCTAGCCAATTTTTGCAAAACAACATACAGTGGCTCTCATAAGTATGGTACCAGACCATACATTCTCCGCCCCCGTGACTCAGTGAAGACCTTCCTCTCTAATTCATTGGCATATTCTTGATTGGCCCGGAGAGTACAAAGCCCAATGCTGTTTCGCAGGCATAAACATCTCCAAGCCCAGTAAAAAATTTGCCCTCTCGACTAATGGCCGTGTAGGTATCGCCGCCTAGCTCAATTTCAATTGGGGTATTTCCTCTTGGATCTACATCGGCTAGTCTGTGTGTGGGGAAATCTTGGGTTGGGTCTTCAATAATTGGGTCTTCATATGGTCGGTAGGGCAGTTCATTTGTAATAAGAGCGTTCACCTTCAACGCCCAAGTATCGCTCGTATTGCGTGCCATAATTTTAAAGGTGGTAAATCGCCTTTGCTTGTAAAGGAACGATCTCAGACCCAGCCGCCGAAAGGAAGAGTACGAAATCCTCGACATCACCGATGACTGACTGACCAGAGCCCTCAATGTAACGTGTGTCTCTATCCCTTCGGCCACCACACGTACCATTGCCGTTGGGATAAATACGAGGTCCCAGGTAAACTTTATTATGGTCTCGGGTATTGGTTGCGCTGGTTCCTCAATTTGTGGTGCACCATGCAGTAGGGTGTGGTGGCGGATATCACATTTGTGGCAGCTGGTTAGAGATGGGCAGTCGGGGGCTAAGTGGCTTCTGGCCAGGCAATTACGGCAGTAGCTTCTTCTCTCCACTGTTTCATACCGTTGATGCGGGGAGAGGTTCAAAAATCTGCGGCACGAGCTGAGGGCGTGGTCCTCCTGGCATAGTCCACAGGCGTGTTGCCAATAGCTGGGGCGTTCGCGTCTTCCATCTTGAATTTGACGGCGTTGGGAAGACCTGCTTCTCGCATCTTCTCGGCGTTGTCGGTCCACCGACCTGGGGTTTTGCTGACGCCGGGCCGGACGATGGCTTCGGTTCTCTGGTTGCCAATCACGGTCCTGTAAGTAGGCTGCCATGTCTGAAAAGAGTGAGAGGAGAGTACCAAGGTTTTTTGTAAAGGGGGGACCGACTAGTCAGTCGGAAAACAATTTGACGACTTTTGATATGGGTCGAGTTATCGTTCCTCCAGTAGTACGTATGTCAACAACCCGTACGTTAGTGTCTATTCCGTGATATGTTTTAACTATTCTACCCATTTTCCACTCAGTCGGAGCGAGTCTATCGTCTTTAATGACTATCAAATCCCCTTCCTTCAGATTTTCCTTCTCATATTTCCATTTTGTTCTACGGTGTAGCTCTCTGAGATATTCTGATTTCCATCTTTGACAAAAATGTTGGGAAATTATTTTAAGTCTTTTCCATCTGTTGGCTAGAGTTAAGTCACCATCGGAAAAATCAGGTTCGGGTGGAGCAAGAATTGGCGTGCCAATCAAAAAGTGACCTGGCGTCAGCGGAGAAAAATCATTTGGATCTTCACCAGCTGGACTCAAGGGTCTAGAATTTAAGCATGATTCAATTCGTGTTAAAATAGTACAAAATTCCTCAAACGTAAAGTTCATTTTCGGAATTGATTTTCGCAAATGTATTTTAAAAGATTTGACGCCGGCCTCCCATAGACCGCCCATATGAGGTGCCCCAGGAGGAATAAATTTCCAACTGAGATTGTGTTGAATATTGTGTTGGATGACAGAATTTTGTAAATTTTTGAAAAATTGGAGTCTATCCTTTTTAATGATTTCAGCAGCTCCGACAAAGTTCGTTCCATTATCAGAATATATACATGATGGACAGCCCCGTCTGCCAACGAAGCGGGAAAATGCTGCAAGAAATGATTGGGTTGATAAATCGCTAGTAGCTTCTAAATGTATGGCCTTTGTTGCGAAACAGACAAAGACGCAAACGTATCCTTTAGTTATTAGACAAGCTCTTCCAGTAAAGTTTTTTATGTTAAATGGGCCAGCGAAATCGACTCCAGTATTGTTAAATGGGCGTGAAAGTAAGGTTCTTTCTGGAGGCAAGGATGCCATTATTTGTCTTTGTGATTGACTTTTGTATAATACGCATGGTTTGCAGTTGTGGATGACCTTTTTGACCAAGGGTTTTAGTCTGAATATCCAAAATTCAGATCTTAAGACTCGTGTAATGAGTTGGTTTCCACCATGTAATGTTATTTTGTGTGTAAATTCAACAAGTAATTGTGTTAATTTAGCATTGTACGGCAAAATAATAGGGTGGCGCTCATTGTAGGTGAGTACTGGCGATTGTATTAATCTTCCATTGGCTCGCAGGATACCCTTCGAGTCTAAAAAAGGGTTTAATGTTAATAAAGTACTGCTTGATGATATTCGAGATCCTTTTTGTAGTAATTCATATTCAGCTGGAAAGTAGAATTTTTGTGTGCTGATTATGACAGCTCTTTTGCCTTCATGGATTTCTTCTGCAGTAAGTTCTGGAGATGTAATTCTCAAATTTCGTCTATTTTCTCCAGTATTTCTCCAAAATCTCAAAGCATATGCATAGGTACGGTAAACTTTCGAAAGAGATGAGAAATTCTTTAATGGGTCTTCCTCAATGTTTGTTGCCAAAACCTTAACTGTTTTTGCTTCAATATTAGTTTCTTCAATAATTTCATGTGAAGGCCAATTATTTTTTGGTAATTTTAACCAATGCGGTCCATTCCACCATAATTGGTGTTTAATTAATTCGCTAGGTGGGCAACCACGGCTCGCAATGTCCGCTGGATTATCTTCTGAATCTACATGTCTCCAGTTTTCATTTCCAACATTTTCTAAGATTTCAGATATTCGATTTCCGACAAAAGTCGACCAATGACATGGGGGTTTCTTTAGCCATGCAAGAACTATAGTGGAATCTGTCCAATATTGTACAGAAAAATTTGAAATTTGAAGGTTTTTTAGTATTGAGGCTGTCAATTTTGACAGTAAAACAGCTCCGCACAATTCCAACCTTGGAAGAGAGATTTTTTTAATAGGGGCGACTCTTGTTTTTGCGGTCAAAAGGAATGTTTCTATTTCTTTGTTTGGTTTCTCCACTCTAATATATAATGCGGCAGCATAAGCACTCTCCGAAGCGTCACAAAATCCATGTATTTCAATATTGCTGCTTGGAGAGTAATGAATCCATCGTGGAATTTTAAGATTTTCAATATCACCACTATTTTTTACGAAATTTTTCCAATTCAGCATAGTAATGGGTTTTAAAATGTCATCCCAGTTTATCTTATCCAGCCAAACTTGCTGCATAACGAGTTTAGCTACTACAACAATTGGGGCTAGCCAACCACAAGGATCGAATAATTTGGCTATGGTAGAAAGTACTTCCCGTTTTGTATAGGAATTTCTATTTTCCATGTGTGGAGGTGTGAAAGTAAAGAAATCTCCCGATATATTCCATCGAATGCCTAAAGTTTTGGTAGATGCGTCTTCAGAAATATCAAGCAAATTTACTGGGAGCAATTTTTCCTTTGACAAATCTTCAATAATTTGTGAGTCATTTGCTGCCCATTTCATTAACTCGAATCCTGCAGATTCCATGGCAGCAATAAGTTCTTTTCGAGATTTAATAGTTTCTTCTAATGTGTGTCCTCCAGCTAACACATCATCGACATATAAATTTTCCGAAATAATTTTTGAGGCTAATGGGTACATATCTTTTATGTCTTCTGCCAATTGCATGAGTGTTCGCAATGCCAAAAACGGCGCACAGTTTACTCCAAAAGTGACTGTAAGTAATTCATAGTCCTCTATTGGATCACAAGGTGATTTTCGGAATAAAATTCTTTGAAATTGAGTTTGGCTGGGGTTTAAAAATATTTGCCGGTACATTTTGGTCACATCGGCGTTGAAGACATATCTAAAAAATCTCCATTTCAAAACTTGCAAAACAATGTCTTGTTGTAAAATTGGACCCGCAAATAAGTTATCATTCAAGCTCTTTTTGTTTGATGTGGGACTTGATGCGTTAAAAACCACTCTAAGTTTCGAAGTAATTTTCTCAGGTTTTATAACTGCATGATGAGGTAAATAGTAATTTGGAATTTTGTTAATATCATTTTGGGAAATCTTCCTCATGTGTCCCAACTCGAGATATTCTAATATGGTTTTGTCATAAACTTCTTTGATTTCAGGGGTTTTCAACAGTTTTCTTTCCATCCTATAAAATTGAGCAAGTGCAATATTTCTAGAATCTCCAAGTTCTTCACATTTTTTAAAGGGGAGGGTAACAATGTATCGGCCATCTTGATTTCTTTTTGTGGTTTCGATGTAATTTTGTTCGCAGTACACATCCTCTTCTGACCTCAAAACCTGTTTTGGGGTCTCTTCCACCTCCCAAAAACGTGTGAGTATTTTCTCCAATGAAATAGTATTGCAAAGTGTAATTTGTCTCTTATTTTGTATACCATCTGTTAATGGTCCGCCAATAATCCATCCAAAAACAGTTTTTTGTGCCAGCAAACTTCCAATTGACTTCATAGGAGCTCCCATTGTAAATATAAGTGGGCTAATATCCATTCCAATTAGAAGATCTACTGGTTGGCTTATATAAAATTTAGGGTCTGCTAAATCCAAAGTTGAAGCATCTCTCAGTTGAGTTTTATCCAAGTTATAAGGTGGTAAATTTGAGGGTAATGACTTTAATACAGGTGCCCAAACTTCCAATTTAAAGTTGGGTTCTAATCTTGAACGTAATGTAAAAAGGCATGATTTAGCAGAAGTCTCCGAAATAATTTGATTGATTCCTGTAACATGTACGAGATTTCGCTTTGTTGGTAAATTCAATCGATTCTTCAATTTTTCAGTTATAAAAGATGACTGAGATCCAGAATCAATAATTGCTCTTGCATTATAAAACTGACCGTTTGCTTCTATTTGTACAATTGCGGTGAAAAGTAATGTGTCTCTGGGATTTGTTGGATTATTTCCTTTATCCTGCAGAGTTAATGTGGTAATATTTTCTGGTTCTTTATTCGATGTGGACTGTATAAGTGTGGTAAGAGCTGCAGCACTTGTACTAGGGCGTGCTTCATCTCTATCTAGGGGTTGTATTGCAAGTTGGGTTTCCGTTCCCTTATGTAGCAAAGTGTGGTGTCTTTGACTGCAGTTCCTACAGCCAAAACGACTCTTGCATTCCTTAACTCCGTGATTTGAAGAAAGGCAATTATAGCATAAATGAGACATTTTCACAACGTGAATTCTGTCATTCACATTTTTTGATTGAAATTGTGGACAATCTCTAATAAAATGATTTGCTTTGCAGATTTGACAAGTATTTTGGTAAGCTTGTTTTGGTTGCTGAGAATTTGGGTTATTCCTATTCCCTGTATTTTTCGAATTCGGGTTAATATTTGTTTGAAAACTGTTGGTATATTTCATCCTTTTGTTTGGATCCGATTTTCCTTGGCCATATTTTGAAAGACTTGGTTTAATGTTCCCAACCGATTCCAAAGTTTTAAATTTGTGAGTCAAGAATTTGTTAAAATCATCCCATGATGGTAAAGTTTTGCAGTCTTCAAGTGAATTTTCAAAATCTTCTAGAAAAGATCTGGGAAGTTTACTGGAACATAGGTATATAAGAATTGGATCCCATCCAGATACTTCAATTTTCAATGTTTCCAAAGTCTGTATGCAACTAGTAATTGTTCTTTGTAATTTTTCAATACTTGAACTAGAGTCTGTTGTAACATTTGGCAAATTAAACAGTATTTTTATTTGCTCGTTCACTTGCATCCTTCGATTTTCGTATCTATCTGTTAAAAGTTTCCAAGCTAATCCAAAGCCATCATTTGTTAAAGGAACATGACTTATTATTTCTCGTGCTTCTCCTGTCGTCTTCTGTGTAAGATGAAATAGCTTTTCCACATTACTCAATTTTGAATTTTGTATATAAATTGCGGTGAATAAATCCCGGAATGTTGGCCAAGCATTGTATCCTCCTTTGAAAGAGTCAGTATCGCATGGTGGTAATCTAGATATCGGGGCAAAATCGGCTTCTGTGTTTTGTTTCTGCTCCATTTGAGACTCCCGTTTGGTTTTTTCCTCCAATTGCTGCTTGATGGTCTGGATTTGTCCATTAATTGAACTTATCGCCTTTTTATAAGTATCAATTGCCTCCAAATAATGTGTTCTCAGTTTATTTTTGTCTATTGGTTTCTCATCGGCTTCTGGAACATGATCCCTGCACTCCACATACGCTCGCTTCACTTGATCATAAACTGAATTCAGCTCCACTCTTGTAGCCTCCAAAGAATGTACGTCCTCATCTGTTTTTGCAATTGAGAAAATTGAAGCAAAATCCTGCAGATCGTTTACGCAGTTTGCAAATTTTTCACGCATACGTTTTTCCATCTTGATAATGTTGAGCGTTTGACTCTATAACAAATTTTTGCCTTGCAAGAATATGATAAAGTTGCTCAAATCTCGAGGAAGTAAGTTATTATGGGTTCAAAAAACGTTTTCAAAGAATTTTACGGTGTAAAATTTTGAGGTTAATTCCCAAATTATTTGACCAAGGACAAAGTGAATTTTTTGAGTCTGAGTGTGTGTTCTTTGATTTACGATTGAGTTGAGTGAAAGGAAAAAAAAATCGAAACAAATATTTCTTCTTCAAGCCGAAAAAAGAATATTTTGACTTTGTTAATATGTTGCAGTTCAAAGACAATATTAAAAAAAAACAAATCCAATAACTTTCAAACAATTTTCAAATGTAGTAAAAAAACGTCAAAACGTTTATCAAGTAACCCTGTCTGTCCACCAAACGAGAGTTATGCAAAATTAACAATTTAAAAATTTGTTCCAAAATCCAAAAAAAGTATGTTGGGTTACCAAAATTGTTTAATAGTTTCCAATAAGAATAACTAACTCCTTTGCTGCCCGCTATGCTTTTCAAAGCCTACTTATGTTTTCCAATGCTATTGGAAGGCAGCTAGCGGCTGCGAATGTATATATGTATGTGTGTGCATATTTATTTGTAAATTTTCAGTACCGCTAGCCAATTTTTGCAAATCAACATTACAGTGGCTTTCATAAGTATGGTACCAGACCATACATGTGGTATAGCATTTGATATCTTATTTAATTTATTAATGAATGTGAATTAGCTCCAGATTTATATCTGTTAACATTTATAACGAATATGTTGAGTGTTTTTTTATATAATCATGTCAAAGCATACCAATATTTAATTTTTGTATGGATAAATTGTTAGAAGTTGTAGCCTTCGTTTTTCATCCATGTGATTCATGACAGACTTACGTAGTGGACAACTATTTCAAAGAGTAATGCTATTTTGTTTTGTGCTGGCTTTTTTCATACAAACTCAAGGTTTACCACATTACCTGCACTTGTGTTTACAAATGAAATGCCTGGTTTTTTCCTAGATTGGCGAATATGTGGTGCAATCGCGCATTTTACTTGATTTGTAGTACTTACTAATTATGTTAATGCATTAATAATGACGATTAAAATACATCTATAAAACCAAAAATTATTTTTAAACTTCAAACTTTTGAAAATCCATGATGAGGATGATGTTGACAAATTTAAATCTTAAGAATCCGTTGGAAAAATTAAAGCAAGCTTCTCGAAATAATGCCAATTCAAATCGGATCCAAACAAAGGGATGAAATACACAAACAGCTCCCAATCTAACGTCAATCAAAACCCAAGGGATAAAAACAAACCAAATTATTCTCAGCAACCCAAACAAGTTTACCAAAATATTTATCAACTTTACAAAACACGCCCTAGTACAAGTGCTGCAGCTCTTACAACATTTATACAGTCTACATCGAATGAAGAAACAGAAAATATTACAGCTTTGACTCTCCAGGATAAAGGAAATTACAAACCAAATCCCAGAGAAACATTACTTTTCACAGCTGTTGTACGAATAGAAGTAAACGGATAATTTTATAATGCAAGAGCAATTATTGATTCTCATCTCAATCCACATTTATAACCGAAAAGCTAAAAAAAAATTTAGTTTACTAACTAAACGAAGTCTCGTACATGTTACTGGCATCAATCAACTTATTTCGGAGACTTCAGCTAAATCCTGCGTTATTACATTACGTTCACGATTGGAACCCAACTTCAAATTAGAAGTTTGAGTAACTGTATTAAAGTCATTGCCCTCAAAATTGTCCACCTTATAAAACTCAACTTAGAGATGCTTCAAATTTGGATTTAGCAGATCCTAAATTTTATATAAGCCAACCAGTAGATTTTCTAATATTGGACCATACATAGTTACCCTCTCCTTTAAAAAATGTGAAGAACTAGGAGATTCGAGAAATAGTACACATGCACAATTTTATATTTTTGTTCACGAAATGATATTAACAAAACTCCATATTACTATATATTTCATCATGCACTTATAAAACCTGTGAAAATTACTTCGAGTTTTAGAAGACCACGCCTTAAGTTCGTGCCCACGTTTCCTAAGCCACACCAAAGATATGAGACGGTAGAAAGAAGGAATTACTGCCGAAATTGCCTAGATCTGGTGTTTGTGCCAATAGCAATGGTGAGGGTGGTGGCTGATGACTAGACCTCGGATTTTGCATATTTGCATATTTTTTAATAGTGAAGATAGCGAAATTCTGATTGGACACAAATTCGTCTCAAAGGATTTAGAATTATTTGAAGGGTTCATATTATTTAATTTTTTGCATATTTGCATATTTTGCATATGCACGAGATATGCAAAAAATATGCAAAATATATGCATAAAATATGCAAGAATATGCGAAAAATATGCACGGTATGCTAGGTCGATATGCAATAAATATGCAAAAAAATGCAAAATGTGCAAAAAGATGCAAAATATATGCAAAATATGCAAACATATGCAAAATATGCAAAAATATGCAAAATATATGCAAAATATGCAAACATATGCAAAATATGCAAAAATATGCAAACATATGCAAAATATGCAAAATATGCAAAAATATGCAAAATATGCAAACATATGGAAAATATGCAAAAATATGCAAACATATGCAAAATATGCAAAATATGCAAAAATATGCAAAATATGCAAAAATATGCAAAATATGCAAACATATGCAAAATATATGCAAAATATGCAAACATATGCAAAATATGCCAAAATATGCAAAATATATGCAAAATATGCAAAAATATGCAAAATATGCAAAAATATGCAAAATATGGAAAAAAAATATGCACGGTATGCTAGGTCGATATGCGAGAAATATGCAAAAAATATGAAAAATATAGGCAAAAATATGCAAAATATGTGCAAATATGAGCAACATATTTCACATATGCAATCATTTTAATCAACAAAAAAAAAAAAAAAAATCATGGTAGTTTTCGAATTTGTGTGCTTTCTTTATTTTTAACCTATAGAAATCCAATTGTGTATGTATGCGTTTCATGGTTCAACTGTTAGATTTTTGGGGCATTATGAAAAATTTGCTAAATATATGTATAAAACATGCAAACATATATAACAGTTATATGACGATATACTAAAACGTGGACCGATATATCCCATTTCCAATACCAAACATCCTAGGAGTAATAATAATATATGTGCAAAATTTCAAAGTTCTATCTTTAATATTGCGACCTAGCATACCGTGCATATTTTTTGCATAATTTGCATATTTTGCATATGTTTGCATATTTTGCATATATTTTGCATATTTTGCATATGTTTGCGTATATTTTGCATATATTTTGCATATATTTTGCATATGTTTGCATATTTTGCAAATATTTTGCATATTTTTGCATATTATGCATATTTTGCATATTTTTGCATATTTTGCATATGTTTGCATATTTTGCATATTTTTGAATATTTTGCATATTTTTGCATATTTTGCATATGTTTGCATATTTTGCATATCGACAATGCATATTTTGTATATTTTTTGCATATATTTATCGCATATCGACCTAGCATACCGTGCATATTTTTTGCATATTTTTGACATGACCCCAAATATCGATCAATTAAAGCATGAAACGCCCAAATACAAAATTTGAGTCCAATCGGATAAAGCATAAAAATATGCAAAAATCCGAGGTCTACTGATGACTGATCTATTCATTCAAAGTTATAAGTCGAAATATGAACGATAATAGGCCGCGAAAGCCGGATGTTTACTGGGCTGGGTGATGTGTACGGGTATGAAACGGCTGTGGGATCCGTGATCTCTGGACTAATCAAGAATCTCGAGAGGAGCTAGAAGATCTCACTAATTCATGGAGGGGGAGAATTTTCGGTCAAAGACCTTCATTATTTTTACAGTGGTAACAAAATTTGCCACCACTGTATGTTGTTTTTCAATTTTGAAACACTATGTACATATGTAATCGGCATATAGCATTTTTAGTACCGATTTGCTGCTTTCCAAAAATCCTGGAAAAACCTAATTTGGTTTGTATAGTGCAAAACATCCCGGTTAATTTTCAAAAACAGTAATGTAGCGAACTACATTACTGTTTTTGAAGTATTCAAATTTTTATTATTTTCGATCGAAAATAATGCGACTTTAAACATTTTTCTGCAAAAGTTTACCTACTATTTAGGCAAATCAACTACCGAATGTATTTATTCAAATAATCTTTAAATTAATAAAAACCTATTAAAATCTAGAAATTTATTTAAAATTTTTAAAATTCCAATAAAATATATACATTACATACTTGTTAGAATCTGCCAGATTGTAACGAATATGGAATTCAATGCGTTTTCAAACACAATTAAAGTGAAAAGCAAAAATGTATGTACTTTATGTTAAAATATGTGTTGACGCCGAAATTGCGTGCAAATAAAGAATAAAAACACTTCAGATTTAAAATAAAATAAAAACAGTTACTTTATTAAGGAAAATGCAAGAGTGGAAAAAAATGCAAAGAAAATGCAAGAGTGACAGACTACCTGTTGATCGGTAGGCCAACGAAAAGAGATTGTCAACAATAATAAAGAAAGGTGGCGTCGGCGCTAATTCCATACTTGTTAGAATCTGCCAGATTGTAACGAATATGGAATTCAATGCGTTTTGAAACACAATAAAAGTGAAAACGCCCAAGAGCATAATAGGTAAAAATATATATATATATAGTAGTGCAGTGACGTTTTGTGAGCAATTCATAATATTAGGTTAGTGCGTATGAAATGTCGGATTCTCTTTACATGCGGACTGCCAGTACATTGATGAGATGCACGATAAGTTAAAAAAAATTGTAATCCCATCGCTTGTGAATCGGCATAGACCGCTACTGCTCCATGACAACACTCGGTCGAAAACATCGCACAAAACTTCAGCGAAACTATACGAACTGGAATATACAGTTTTGCAGCATCCACCATATACACCGGATCTCTCGCCGACCGATTTTTATTTTTTCAAGCATTTAGAGCTGGTTTTAAGGGGCAAACGCTATGAAAATGAAGATAGTCTAAACCACTCGATATCATATTTTATTAGTTCTAAAGACCATTTTTAAAATTTCGTTTGGAGAAGTTTATTGAAGCAAAAGGAGCATACTTTGATTGAATAAACAGCTTTAGAAGAAAGATATGCAGTTTTATACAATCACTTAAGAATCTGACATTTCATATGCACCAACTTTAAAACTTCATTTATTTATTTTGTTTTCAACTAATTTCACATAATTTATATTTAAGGCTATGTATGGCATACTCCAGAGAACACCCATCCAAATATCGTATAGTGGTCTACAGGAAGGCCCGGTATCGCTTGAACTCGTTTGGTAACGATTTTCCCATACATTTCGGGACTAAGCACTAAGGCACATACCACAAGGAATCGCCTACCACAAGGAATCGAGGGACAGAAATGCTGAAGTCTTACGATAAGACTGGGGGATATTGTCGAGACTTCTTGCAGGGGTAATGACCCGAGAGAGTTACCAACAAAATTGGCAACATGGCGATTATCAACGGACGATTATCATAGGACTGGGATACGGACGAGACGTATGTTTTGACGGGAACAGACGGACAGTTTAGTAACGGTGCCGTTATCCACTGAACCTTTGTGTAGCCGTGTGTTGTGTCTACCTCCACGCTTGTGCAGTCTCGGTTCACATTTATGGTGTGTATACGCGCTTCGACAGACATCGCAAGAAAATCTCGGCAGATACGGACTCCGATATTGCCGCACGATAAGTCAATGGATTTATCAAAACCGAATCACCCACAGTTATGGGATCTGGCCTGGATAGTGAATTTGTCGCGGTAGAATTTGACGACGAAGAACCCACTGTTGCGGATTCAGTTAATATATAAGAGATCGGAGATATGCTAGAACCCGCAGTTACGCGCGTGTTTAATTGATATTCGGTCATTGGGGACATGCTGGAATCCGCAGTTGTAGATTCCGTTTCCGACTTGGTTACTTTCACCGCTGCTATGGAACGAACCAACTCATCCAAACCTTTGCATCTTTGGTACCTCAGCCCTCTGTAGTACGCAGTCGATTTAAGGGTAAGATCAATTGCGTATATATTTAATGCGTCCATGGTACTATGAGGAAAAAAATACTTTAATAATTTTCTTCATTCGACGATTGGTCGGCAAGAATGACCAACATAGATATATCCCGCATTACAACCCCGCTTGCCGTACGAATATCAACAACACGAACGTGCCCTTCTACACCCGGATAAAAATATTTTATACACAACCTAACTCCCACGAGGTCGTAGGGAGATTCTCGTGCCGAACCACAACTAAATCGTCCTTTTCAACATCTCTTTGCGGAAATTTCCACTTATACCTCACATGATACAAACCTGATGAGCAAGTGCTTGGACTTTTCTAAACCGATTCACTAGCGATATCGGTTGCATAGTAATTCTTCTATCACAAAAATTACCACAAATTCACATGGACTATCCGACATTGGGCGAAGAGGAAAATATCGTACGTGGACAACCCCGACGAGCAATAACTCGATATAATGCAGCCATGAAATTTACAGTGGGCAAATCAAATTCCGTTTTCAAATGAATAGCCTTAGTCGAAAAACAAACGAACACACAAACATATCCTTTTTGAATTTTACAAGCTAGACCAAGCTAACGTATTCTGAGTGAATATTATAAGGAGAAGTCGAACATCCTCAAATTCCAACTACGTAATTTTTTTTATCGAGGTACAAATATCTACAACGGTATCGACCCCAACTTCGACGAGTGCACCATAACAAAATTGGAATTTCACGAATGCCTATTACAAAGGAGGAATATTTAACCTAATATTTACGAATGGGAACACATTTGGAACTGGGACTTCAATTCGAATATATATATACCACCACGGCGTATGCCTTAACTGAGGCATCAGATATTACATTGTTGTTAGCCCTTTAATTCTGACAGCTTACAATTCAAGTTAGATAAGCAATTCATCTATTTTTGCTACACTACCTCTAATTTCCGATCAGACCACTCAAGCGTTTCTCTATTCCTCTCCTCAGATGTTTCCAAAAAGAGAATACACGATCTAAACTTATCCTCTGTTTCTTTCCCAACTTTTTCTTATTCGGCAAAGCAAAAATATTAATATATTCGAGTTTCATTGCCCAGAATGTATATAAAGAGTTGTAACGTAGATATCATTGCCAGTTATAGAAGTGTAATCGTCAACAGTGTATAAAGTCTGCCAATGTTAATAAGTGTAAAGTAATAAAGTCTGCCAACAACCCCTTATCGTCTGAGTTTTATTTATTTGGTGGTCATCAGCATCGTCTGTCGATGCAGCAGCAGCAATTTTAAAGTTCAACAGTATTAAATACCAAAAAACCGCTCAACAATCAAAAGGATTACAATAAATGTCAAGATTAAATGATTTTCTCGACCAAGATCTGGAATTATAGAGAAAATGTCAATCTGATTTCGATTATAAACAAATCAGTTAAAATTATTCCTAAGAAACACCAACTTCTTTAAGAAAAATTCCAAAAGATCGAAGTAAAAATTTAAAAAAGGGACAATTTTCATAATATATGAAGGAAATTCCCAAAAAAAAAAAAAAAAAAAAAAAAAATACCAACAAGTTCAGACGAATTTACCACAATTTCCAATGAGAATCAGCACATTAGCTGAAACAATCCATATATATGAAAACAGATAAAAAGTGTTGGAAAAAAAATCAAAATTGTTCAAATGACAAATAAATTCCAAAAATGCCAAAAAATTTCAAAATATTAAAAAGAATGTATCAAAAACTCACAAAAAATTATTAAAACCCATGCACGAAGGATGGAGACGCGTTATTGTTGAATAAATGTTTCTTGAACACGGAATTTATTTTCCTTTACTTTTCCTTAAGTCTAACAATGACTAATAATTCTTAGCCTATTTATCCTACACAATATTCTTATCACCCAACTCTTTCATTTTCACACAACGCCGTGAACGTTGGAGTTTCCCACCATGTGTGTCATACTTATCACAACAATGATCATAAGGCACACTCTTCTAATACAAATACCCCCAACATCGGATCGTAAAATTCCTAGATTGTGCGATCATATCACACACAGTACTAGAAATTGCAGGGGAAAAAAAATAACCAGGGGAAACAAACATAATATTCCAATTATCAAATAGTGGTGATTTCATTAAGCAATATTTTTCCTCTTAAAAGATCTAAAAATTTTCTCTTGAGATAAAATCAATAAAACAACACAATCATACTGAAAATAGCACAACTGCAAAAAAAATTTAATTTCGACATACTTTTTCCATGTTTTTTCACGCTAATTTAAGAAACTGCTACTGACTCAATAAATAGGTGCTTAGAAAAATCATAAACATTCAAATAAAAATTAGGACACTTCAATTTGTTTTACATATACATATATTGAAATTTATTCGTCGCTTTCGGAGCTAATCTCATCATCTGAAATCACGTTTCCGACCATTTCCATATCTTTATTTTCGTAAGAAAATATTTTATGGCTAGACCAGCATACTTCCCAAGCATCGCATCTATATTTATCCCTTTGAACTGTTTTTCCATCGGGATGGTTACTTGATGGAAGCGCTCACCTTGCTCATCAGATTCTGATGATAGTTGTTTTTCGAACTCTGATAAATGATTATTTATGTTTTAACGTCATAGTCACACCGATTGCTTTGAATGACTTAAGCATATTTTTTAATAAAACTCTCCATTCGTTGTCTCTATTTTTTCCTTTGACTCTTTCTGTAACTGCCTTAAGTGCGTCCCAAGCTATTAAGGCGTTTCCGTGCAAAACCATGCAGACATGTTAGCTTTTTAGCAACTTTCGAATGTCTGGACCATAAGGTACAACTGTTTTAACAAAAAACATAAAAAGTAAATAAAAAATTAAGAAATTAGTTAATACCATAGACAGACGACAGCCTTAATTTGCATTAAAAATTTCTTAATTTGAATTAATATTTACCCCTGACAGACGAGAGTTTCTGCATTTAAGAAACAGTTTTTTGCTTCAAAACAATTGTTTGTCTGTGTGTATGATGAATTTTTTTTTTACATTTGTTTCGATATTTTTCGGGATTACATCTTTAGGAAATAGATACATGACATAAAGGAGGAATAGCAACTACGATCTTAGCAAAACAGCTCCCAATTTAAAAAAATCGTTGAAATTTGCCTTCATTTCTTATTTTTATTTTCATAAATATAAATAAATTTGACAAGAAACAATTAATTTTCGACAGCATTGCCATATTGAAATTGCCTAATTCAGTATAAATTCAGTTTGATTTTGTGCATTAACAACACATAAAAATGAGGATAATGTACAAGTTAATTTGAATTAAGGCTGTTAATGCAAATTAAGGCTGTCGTCTGTCTAGGCTATAAGAAGTACATTACCGTCTTTAATTTTTTGATCACTAAGTCTTGGAATTTTTTTTTAAACAGTGAAATATGTTGTCCTTATTTTTAGTTACCGTCTCTTTTTTACATTTGTTTCGATATTTTTCGGGATTACATCTTTAGGAAATAGATACATGACATAAAGGAGGAATAGCAACTACGATCTTAGCAAAACAGCTCCCAATTTAAAAAAATCGTTGAAATTTGCCTTCATTTCTTATTTTTATTTTCATAAATATAAATAAATTTGACAAGAAACAATTAATTTTCGACAGCATTGCCATATTGAAATTGCCTAATTCAGTATAAATTCAGTTTGATTTTGTGCATTAACAACACATAAAAATGAGGATAATGTACAAGTTAATTTGAATTAAGGCTGTTAATGCAAATTAAGGCTGTCGTCTGTCTAGGCTATAAGAAGTACATTACCGTCTTTAATTTTTTGATCACTAAGTCTTGGAATTTTTTTTTAGACAGTGAAATATGTTGTCCTTATTTTTAGTTACCGTCTCTATAAACTTTTTCGTTATGCCCAACTTAATATGCAGCGGTGGCAACAATATTTCACTTATATTTTTTATTAGTGGCTCTGCTGTCATGTCTAATGTGGCATCTTATACTCCCGACATGCGTTTTTCCTAAGTGTGCGAGTAGTGATCGACTTTTGCTCGTGTGTCCCAACGGCACAAAAAGCAATAATGCCTTGGCCATCCACGCTTTATGACTTGCGAAATATTGGCAACTTTAAGGTCGCAACAGATTTTCCATAAATGATCACCGTATTTAAGGGCTCTTAGCAAAATTTCCATAGTTGCATAGCATTTTTTAAGTTGGTGCTAAATGCTAAACATATTGAGGGCTTCAAGTTCGCTTAAAGCAGTAACACTGCTTTAAGCTCGTGAGTGAGCTATCGATGAACAGTCGCCAGCGATATTCTAATCCCATTTCATTGGCTAATCCTTCAATGTTGTTGCAGTAGGTGTAAGTGTTTTCGTCGTTAACGCTGTACAATTTTTGAAATTTCTCGTGACGGTTACGTTGTACCGAGGTGTTAAGATCAACGTCCGTTAATTTTTTCGTTTAAGAAATGCGGACAAAAATTCTGATTTGCGCTTTGACAACCCTAATTTGGCGACAACATTGTGTTACGAGTTCAGGCTTGTTAACTGTTTCTTCGGGTTCAAATGGTGGATCAGCGAGCACATTGTCAAATGTTTGCATAGTCCATACAGTTGCTCTATCTGGACTCGGTGGTCTTGGTGGTGGATTTGCTTCAGAATGTTTTTGCGGAAGAGAAGCATGAGGACCAGATACGTACACTATATTGGACATTTTTTTTGATTCATTCCAGTTTTAAAATTTATACATCCGTAGCATGTTTTTTCATCGTGTCCCTTAGGTTTCGTCCATATTACTGGCATTCCATAGGACAGCGGGCTTGGTTTTTTGTTTATCCAGTTGAATATGTAACAAAACCAGCGTCGACATACTACATCTGGTGTCCGCAAACAATCAAATGAGTCCAACTGGTCTGAATAATAAAAGAGATAATAATTTCTAAATTCAGCAGTCAAATTAGTTTTATGCGTTTTCATTGAACGTTTAGGCACACAAATACCACAAACTTAGCAAAACAAGTTAAGTTTCCAACACTTTTCCATATCAACTTATTCTTTAGCAATGTATGCCGTAATATTAAATTTCTCCAAATTATTTTATTTAGAACTGCAAATTTTTTGACATTTGAAATATGCCGTTATTTTACATTAAACAATCATTCGGCTTGCGGTGCGACGTGGCGGCAAAGTTGACATTTCTTCAACTTCTCCGCTCCGTCGAGTATTGCCAGATAAAAATAGGAAGACTATTTTATTCTGACGATTTAGAAATAAACAACCAAGGTTTTCGTACTGGCAGTGTTGATCCCGCACTACTCCGAATGTCGCGTACATTGGTCCTCCACCATTACACTTCCTGTAGTTGTTTTTGCTTCCTTGATGTAAGGTTGTTTGTCTTACTTCTTGGGTAATGACACGTCGCCAGGTTTTTCTGGGTTGACCACTATTCCTCGAACATTGGTGATGCCATTCAAGTGCCATCCATGTAATTCTGTTCCAGTTTTTCCTTAATATATGGTTGATCCACCTCTAGTTCCTGCGTTTACCCTGTGCATACATCACTGCGACATGTCTTCGAAAAAAACCAAAGGGCCCAAACATTTTAATATTAACTTCAATTTGGTACCTATTTATTGAAAAAAGCATAGCAATTTTTATTTCTATAAACATACAATTGGGAGTGAATATCTTTGGTTCATTTTAATGAATTTGTGAGGCTATAACTATGTGAAGGAGTCAACCAATGAAATCTCGGTTTTAAGAAGAGTTGTTTGATTTGCTATTGGCTATCTTCTTGTCATATATTGTTTGGTCAGTAGCAGTTTCTGAAATAAGTGTGATAAAACATATGTCGATATTTTAATTTTTTGTGCAGTTGTGCTATTTTCAGTATGATGGTGTTGTTTTATTGATTTTATCTCAAGAGAAAAATTTTAGATCTAATTAAGAGGAAAAATATTGCTTAAGAGAGAAAAGCAATATTGTGAATATTTCACGAGATATAGACTAAATAATAATTATTCGAAAATTGTGCTAAAATCCACACCCAGTCGAATATTTTAAAAATTAATTAAAAAAACGTTAGTCAATAATGCAAAACCCAGCTAGCGATTTTCTTCACCAGCTTCAAGATTTTGAGGGTCCCAATTGTTTCAAGATTTTAGTGCTGCACAGTGTTATTCTTCCCAACAGCCAACGAGCTGAATGCGTATCTTAATTGTTAAAAATTACGAGTTGTCCCTTCTGTAAATTATCTTCCATTTGTATCTGTGCTGCAATGTATCGAGGTAATCGTTCGTCCAGCACTTCCAGAGATGAGATTTAATTTTTTGGACCAGCTTTTATTAGTCAAAGCACCCCAATGTACCCTGATCGTAGTTTGACGCTTTATCCAATAATAGATGGCCAATTAAAAATGGCCCGGAGTAAGAACATCCAAGTTCTCGTCACTGCGCTCAATGCATACAACGACCTCGAGTTCAACACTGCCTATATCTGCGCATGTAATGTACTTAACTCTTCGAATGTCATTTAATGATTTTCTCAAACAAGATCTGGAATTATAGAGAAAATGCAAATCTGATTTCGATTAGTAACAAATTTGTTTCAAAATATTCCTAACAAACACCAACTTCTTTAAGAAAAATACCAAACGATCGAAGTAAAAATTAAAAAATGGAACAATTGTCTTAATTTTTGAATGAAATTCCAAACAAAAAAAAAAAATACCAACAAGTTCCGACGAATTTACCACAATTTTCAATGAGGTCAAATTAGCTAAAACAATCCGAATATATGAAAACAGATAAAACATGATCGAAAAACAAACCAAAACTGTTCCAATGACAAATAAATACAAATGAGAAATAAATTCCAAAAAATGCCGAAAAT
The DNA here is from genome assembly GCF_032173495.1 of Musca vetustissima. NCBI lineage: Eukaryota > Metazoa > Arthropoda > Insecta > Diptera > Muscidae > Musca > Musca vetustissima. The sequence continues at coordinate 20,505 of NW_026882921.1, forward strand.
TTCCAAAATATTTAAAATAATGTACGAAGAATGTAGACGCGTTGTTGTTGAATAAATGTTTCTTGAACACGGATTTTATTTTTATTTTCTTTTACTTAAGTGTAACAATGCCTAATAATGCTTAGCCTATTTATTCTACACAATATTCTTATCACCCAACTCTTTCATTTTCAGACAACGCCGTGAACGTTGGAGTTTCCCACTATGAGTGTCATACTTATCACAACAATGATCCTAAGAGGCACTCTTCTAATACAACATCGGATCGTAAAATTCCTAGATTGTGCGATCATATCACACACAGTACTAGAAACGGCAATAAAATGCGAGCAAACATTAACTTAGCTTACACAAATAATGACAGAAACACATACAAAAACAAATAGTACATGAGACTAGTGTGTTAATAAAACCAAATAAATATTCCTCCATAACTCTTTTCGACTGCACCTTGACAGGCGCGGAGATGGTTGTACCTTGAGCCCGATGTGTACATCCTGGATCTAACTCCACCACCCCCTGCAATAGCAACTACAATATCTTCTGCGTGTGTGGTTTGCACTGGAGATGCGCGGAGGTTTTCCCAAATATTTTGAACATCCACCTATTATCCTATTATCTATCCACCTCATGATCTTAAAATAGCGGAAACCATACATACACAACTATGTTATTCTCTATTATTGTCGCTTTCGCCTTACCCGGCAACTTCAAATTCACCGGAATATGCTCTGTTATTTTAACAATTTCTTCTTGCAGCTGAACCGGAGAAAGCAGCGACTCGCTTGAATTTTCTCGTTCTCTTCCACAGTTATCTGAAGCTCGTTAGCTACCATAAAGAACTTAATGGATTCCCGATACATGAAATACGAATCCTTCAATGCCTTAGTAATGTTGAGAATTCTTTCTTCGTTATTTTTGAAATTCGAGTTGACCTCTACTGTAGTTCGTCGCAGGATGTTCACCGTAGATTCTACCACAGACGTATGTTGCTTAATCAGGTACTTCAGTCCTCCAAATCATCAAAATCGCCAGCACGTACCCAATATTGACTTTAAGTACGAAGTTCACCAGAGTGAAGTTCACAGACACTCTTTCTGGCTCCTGTATTTTCTTCTCACACTCCAATGAGCATATCTAGATAAGTAAGAACATTCAGGTTCTCGTCACTGCTACTCAATGCATACAACGAGTTCAACACTGCCTCTACTTAACCCTTCGAATGTCATATTATTTTCTCCAATCACCCTCCTGAGATGATACTTCATTGACTTCACCGCCGCCTCCCAGAATGGTCCGAAGTTAGGACTTGCCGGCGGAATAAAATGCCATTTGACCTTTTGCCTCTCTAATATTTCGCCAAATTCTAAATTCTTCCGTACAGCATCTGCAAAATATGCATCCAACTTCCTGGTGGCTCCAACGAAGTTTGTACCATTGTCGGAGTACATGTCTCTAATTTTACCCCTTCTGGAAAAGAACCGATGTAGAGCTGGTAGAAACGATTCCATATCGAACTCACTAACTGCTTCCAGATGAACTTCCTCTAAATGATATCTGACCTCTTCCTCTTCTCAATATTAGCTCTAAGGTATACTCTCAGCACTTTTTGCTATGATGAGTATCTTTCTGTTAAATCATACAGATAAGTTGATTCTTCCGCCAGATTGACAAGGGAGATCACCAATTTCTCCGGTCGATCCGTCCATTCTTTTTCTTCTTTCGATAACCACGAGGGACCATTCCACCAAAGATCACAATGTTGTAATAAATTTATCTTTGCTGTTGTTGTTTTCAATCCAATACAGGTCAAGTCACTCCATGCATAAACGTTCTTTTTATTTTTCACCACATCCATGATTTTCGTCTGCAAGCGAGGTGGAAGATGAACTGCACAGATTTCTAGCTTCAGAAGAGTCGGCCTATTTTTTATAGGACTAACATTACTTTTACACCTGAAGCCTTTACACAAACCACAGCTGCATATGCTCTTCTCAGATGCATCCGCAAATCCTAACGGCATCTTCCATAGTTTGTATCCATCTGTGAATTTTTAGACCTTGCAGTACCACTACATTTTCTACTATATGCAAACAACTTTTTTTCTAACTCCTTGCCCAGCTTTTCATCCCATGACATATTCATCAGCCATAGACACTGGATGAATAATTTCGCTGTAATTACCACTGGTGTTAGCAGGTCGAGGGGATCAAATATCTTAGCCAAATACGATAAAACTGCCTTTTTCGTGAATGTCGTATTCTTTGACTCCGATATTTTGAAATTAAACGTATCCTCCATTGATCGCCATTGCCATTGCAACGTGAACGTTGGAGTTTCCCACCATGTGCGTCATACTTATCACAACAATGATCTTCTAATACAACTACCCCCAACATCGGGTCGTAAAATTCTTAGATTGTGCGATCATATCACACACAGTACTAAAAATGGCAATAAAATGCGAGCAAACATTTACTTAGCCTACACAAACAATAACAAAAATACATACATAAAAAATAGTACATAGTGTGTTAATAAAACTAAAAATAATATATGTTCGACCATATTTCGAACAGGCTGCCCATTACAAACAAACATAATTTTTCAATTTTAAAATTATGGTGATTCTCTATAACCTGTTATCACCCACTCTTACATCTCAGGAAAAATCTAAAGCAATGCGAGTTCGGCTCCCATTACATTTACCTAAATTATAAACATTTAAAATAATTAAAAGTAAGGACACTAATATTAGGAATAAATGACCACTGATATGAAGAAAACTGAGGCCTCGTAACTCGACCTTTATATTCTCCAACATTTTAAGCCTGTCCATGACCTCATCAATTTGCGCAGACATACTCGAAGTCATCGAATTTCTGGCAAGGATTCAGCTCTGCACGTGACAATAAATGGTATGTGTGCAAGTTAAATTATATATTAAAAAATCTTTTCCGCAGCACTGGCACCATCTTAGTATTTCCAATTTGAACAGGCAGGGCAAGAATTTAATACAACTGGGACTCATGATCTTGAAATAGCAGAATCCATACGGACACATCTAGGTTATTCCTTGTTTCTGTCTTACCCGGCAACTTCAAATTCACGGGAATATGCCCTGTTATCTTAACTATTTCTTCTTGCAGCTGAACCGGAGTAAGCAGGGACTCGCTTGAATTTTCCCGTTCTCTTCCACAATTATATGAAGCTCGTTAGTTACCATAAAGAATTTAATGGATTCCCGATACACGAAATACGAATCATTCATTGTCTCGGTAATATTGAGAATTCTGTCTTCGTTAGTTTTGTAATTCGAGTTGACCTCTACTGTAGTTCGTCCAGGATGTTCACCGTAGATTCTACCCCAGACGTCTGTTGCTTAACCAGGTACTTCAGGTTGTATTGATTATCAAGCATATTTTTCATGTTGTCTTACAAAGCCCTTCGGTCGTCGGCGTCCATTGTTCCAAACAGCACATGTTTTAACGAGGGAAATATATATACATATTTGTCTTCTCCATTGAGGTTACTTGTGCAGAGTATCCAGTATATGCTCACATGACCTTGAAACATCTGCAACTTCTCGCACGTCCCACTCACCGTTTTGATGACCCCTTCTGCCTTGTCAATCACGTCAAACAACGGCTTCATATCATAATAGACGATCAGATTACATGTCGAGGTCACCACGTCCACTGATCCCACACGATTTAAATACACTGCTGTGGAATTCTTTAATTCCCCGATTTTGGCGTCAATTGGATCCGCTCTTAGGCCTACCATCATCATCAGAATCACCAGCACGTACCCAATATTGACTTTAGGTATGAAGTTCATCAGAGTTTAGTTCACAGACACTCTTTCTGGCTCCTGTACTTTCTCCTCACACTCCAATGGACATATATTTATAATTGGTCTCTTCACCGTGCCGTTAAACGTCTTAACGGTTGCGGTTCGCACTAAGCCATCCCTACCCGGTGTGTCTTCCATTTATATCTTTGCTGCAATGTAGCGAGGTAATCGTTCGTCCAGCACCTCCAAAACTGAGATTTAATTTTTTTGGACCAGCTTCCATCAGTCTAAAGAACAGATGTACAGCTGCTAGAAACGATTCCGTATCGAACCCACTAACTGCATGCCGATGAATTGCCTTTATCGGCATACATGTGAAGACTGCTACATAGCCTTTAAATGATTTCTGACCTCTTCCTCCTCTGAATATTAGCTGTAGAGTATAATCAGCACTTTTGGCTATGATGAGTATCTCTTCGTTAAATCATAGATATAAGTTGATTCTGCCGCCAGATTGACAAGGGAGATCACCTATTTCTCCGGTCGCACCGTCCATTCTTTTCTTCTGTCCATAACCACGGGGGACCATTCCACCAAAGATCACAATGCATTAATTTATCTGGAGACAATTCTCTAGTTCCTATGTCCGCTGGATATTTTATACCCTCCACCATAGTATGGAGGGTATATTAATTTTGTCATTCCGTTAGTAACTCATCGAAATATTCATTTCCGACCCTATAAAGTATATATATTCTTGATCAGGGTAAAATTCTATGACGATCTAGCCATGTCCGTCCGTCTGTTGTAATCACACTATCTTCTGAAGGAATTGAGATAGGGTGCTGAAATTTTGCATAGGTTTGTCTTTTTTCTGCAGGCAGGTCAAGTTCGAAGATGGGATATATCGGTCCACTTTAAGGCATAGCTCCCATATAACAGTAAGTCCCAATTTTCGGTATTTTGGGGTTCTTGAGCGCGATTTTAACCGAATACGCCTAAATTTGGTACATTGAGTTCTTGTTGGGTACTAAATGTCTCAACAAAGAATTATAAATGTAGGTCCACTTTTTCTGGTAGTCCCCATATAACGGTACCTCATAATTTTCAGTATTTTGGAGGGTTTGATCGTCCTTTCCACCGAATTGGCTGTAATTTAGTATCTCTCCACAAAAAATTATAAATATAGGTCCATTTTTCGGATAGCCCCCATATAAGTGTACCCCCAATTTTCGGTATTTTAGGGTTCTTGAGCGCATTTGTCTACCGAATGCGTTGGAAGTTGGTATTTTGTAGTCGTATATGGTAACAAAACTCCCTACCAAAAATTTGTAATATTCGCCCCCTTTTGGGTCGTCCCCTATAACCCCATTTTATATTAAAATAGGTATATGATTTGTTCCGTGTTTGGGTTTGGTTCTTAGACTCTGTTGTAATCATTTCATATGCGGAAGATACGAAAAAAAACTAGAAAATAAGGTTCGATAATTAACCTTAGTTATATTCATATATATGTACTGTAACCCGCATTTAGGCCCAGCCCCTGCGTGGGAGGTAGCAGAAGGAGTGGACCGATAATCCCCATGTTCGATCTTGAAGTAATATGGAATGAAATAATAAGATAGACAAAGTGTAGATGGAATCAAAAATTTTTGAAACAGATTTGGTCCAAAGATACATGGGTTCTAGGACCAATAATTAGGACCGTAATCGGTTTGTACAAATGTCGGTATAGGCACACTTTTTGGTATGTTCCCTTTATTTTTATTTCATGTACCTGTCAGTATATCTATCGTGGAGGGTATCCAAAGTTCGGCCCGGCCGAACTTAACGCTTTAACACTTGTTTTTTGTTTTACTTAATCCCATTGAAACTCCGGCAACAACTTCTTTATACTCTTAACCCTTTTTCTAATAAATTTATCTTTGCTGTTGTTCTTTTCTATCCAAGCCAGTGTTATGGTCGAGTCACTCCATGCACAAACGTTCTTCTTATTTTTCACCACATCTACGATTTTCCTCAGCAAGCGAGCTAGAGTTCTAGCCGGGGAAGAGTCTTCCTATTTATATAGAATTAACATTACTTTTGGCTGCCAATTTCACTCCACCTGAAGCCTTACATAAACCACAGCTGCATACGCCTGCATCCGCAGCCGTACCTTCAAACCTTCCATAGTTTGTATCCATCTGGGAATTTTTAGACCTTGCAGAACCACCACATTTTTTACTGTATGCAACCAACTTTTTCCTAACTCCTCGCCCAACTTCTCATCCCATGACATTTGCATCAGCCATATGCTGGATGAACAACTTCGCTGTAATTACCACTGATGTTCGAATATCTAAGCCAAATACGACAACACTGTCTGTCTCGTGAATGTCGCATTGGCCGCCATTGCAAACCCAAGGTTTTAACTTTCTCGTTTTCCTTCAGATTTATTACTTCATTTTGTCCGTTGTGGCATTTGCTGCCACTATTTATCCACTGTTAGAACACCATTTCCTCAAATGGAATCCATATTTTAACAGACGTTGTGATATTGCCGACTTAATATATTGCCATCCCTGGTTCGAACCGCATCCCGGAACAAGTCGTCCATGTAGAAATTTTCTCTTATTATCTTGTTTATTGCTGCATTCGTATATTCTGTGCCAATTTCCATTAAAGTTCTTACAGCCAAAAGTGGAGCTTGTATTTTTTTATGGGTTCATTCTCCTCTTTTCACCATAACACATGCTGATAGTATTGACATTCCTTGTCGACCATTATCTGCCTGTACATTTTCTCGACGTCTTTCATTATCACATACTTTTTGGCCCTGAAATTAATTAATGTATATCTTCGATAACCGGGGACCACATACATAACGTTTTTAAGACTTCTTCCGTTGGTCGTGGTACATGAAGCGTCGAAAACCACCCTGACTTTCGTGGTTAAGCTGTCCTCTTGTATCACTGCTTTCCTTTCCCGTTTCTCTTTACCTCATTCATGTGCCAGAGTGCCTTGTATTCGTCTATGTTCTCCGAGTACTCCTTCTTCAACGCTTGGTTTTTAAAGGAGTCGAATAAGACCTTATCATCTTTCACGAGTAAGCTGCACAACAAATCTGCCATTTGCGCAGATCTGCGTTTGTAGTCGCTCCACACATCTCCAAACGCTTTTCAGCCTCATTGGAAGCATCCTCTGCGTCGATGTCTTCAATCTCCCAAAATTCTTCCATTTCCATCGCCATATTCACCGATAGTTTTTGTTGGGGAAGTCGGATCGATAATAGTCCACATAACATGGAACCCCGCTTTGCTTGTTTTCCCAGCATGTAATTTCTCTTTATAATTCCATTTTCGATAATGTCCACGTATGCATCTCCTCCGAGTACCAAAACAATGCGCTCACTCTTGTTGTAATTCGTATTCGCCAGTTCAAATTTCTTCCAGTGGCCATAGTCATCCTCGTCCGCTCCGCAAAAGGAACTAGGTCGTTCCTTTAGTACCTTTTAGTTCACTAGTTTAGGCACACGACAGTTCGTTCGGTCAATACTTCATGCTTCTTCCTTTTTTTGATTGAAATACACTCTGAATTCGTATTGCGAGTAGAATTACGTATGTCACGATTGATTTAAGGGGACCCCCCATTCTCGGGGTCAACAATTTTGTTCACATAATTCGAATCTACACTAATTAGTAAATGTCCCTACAAAATTTCAAGTGAAAGTCTTAAGAACTCTTGAAGATATAGCCGATTTATTGTGTTAGCATCAAGTGACGGCTGAAGGGTTTCTCAAAATTTAAACACGGTTTTCTCTAAACATTTTTTTGCGAATGGCGGGCACGATAACTCAAAAACTAATAACCCAATCGATTCCAAATTTTTACACGTTTCTCTGTGAGTGTGTAGTTATCGTATGAACTAGGATAAAGCCAATCGGTGGAGATCTTCCTTATTTTTTAGTTTGGTTTTTGGTTAAAAATCGGCGATTTTCCAAAAATATTCTTTGAAAGGTCCACCATTTTGTTAATTTTAAAGCGAAGTCAATAACCTAAGTTCATACGAGAGCCAGACATGTACTCTTGGAATTTTCGGATTCCGATGTTCCAGTGAGGAGTTACCATGCCCGCCATCAAAAATAAAGACTTCTCTTTAATTACAAAAAACAACAACAAAACAATAACAAACATTTTTTGTAAATTATTTTTCTTCTCTTTTAAATCTTCAATTATATATGGGCAAAGTTACAAACCTTAACAAGCATTGGTATTGAAAAATCTTGAAAAATTAAAATCAAAAAAGAGGGGGGGGTCCCTTAAATCATTACAGATGTAAATATAGCTGATATATATATTCAAATTTCATACAAATGGTGTAGCAATTCCTGTCTCTGACAAGTGCAATAAATGTTTTGGTATTATGATATTAAATAACAATTTAAAAAGATCTGGACCTAGTTCTGATCGTTCCTGGATCGGAATGGTTCCTTTGAACTAGTTCGTTCCGGAACGACACAACTCTCGTTTTGCCACTTCAACTAACTGCTCCCCTAACCCATGCAATTCCATATATATTTTTTTTTTGTTCTGAGGTATTTGTAATATCTACGCCGTTTCTTCTCTAATAAATATAGTTTGTGGTCCTTGATCGATAAGAGCTTTCAGTGTTAGCCATTCTCCACGCTTTTTCAACACTCTCACTTGAGCCGTTCCTGCTTTTAATGACGTATGTTTTTAATGTTTTATTCGTATGCAACAACGAATGGTGATCTACGCCACAAGTACTGCATTTCATATCGCTTTCACAATATCTGCAACTTATCTTTCCATTCATATAAAATTTCTGCAGCGTTTGTTGCTGCCTTTGTAGTACTACAGCATTCGAAACTTGCAGTACCACAATACTTGTTTTCGTTGTTGCTGCTTCCAAATTATGGTATCTTTCTTCTAAGAATTCTAACAAATCATCTAATTTTTGGATTTCCTTGGACTTCCTGGTGAACTGCTCGTACAATAAAAGTCCATCCTTGTCCAATTTTAGTATAGTCTCGCGATGATTGGATCCGTATTATCAATTTCGCAATCCATCGCTTTAAGTGTTTACACGCCCTCTATCTTTCGTAGATGTCCTGATTTTTTCCACTTTTCCATACAAATCCGGGATTATAACATCTGGAACTTTAACGCACCTGCCTCCATCCTTTAATTATGTTGATTTTCTGACTAATTCCTTCTTGGACTTTCCATACAGGTAATCTATTTCATCAATATCCTGCAACCCCCTTACGTTGCCAGGGTCATGAATTGGGACTTCCATCCTCATGCCGTCAATGGTGGTATTTTGTCTTTCCCAGGACTCTTTTAATAATACTAATCCGTACAACTCCGTGGCGGAATGTACTTCGCCAACGGGGTTCCAGAGATGACGTTTTCACTTTTTTTGGTTCCATTAGTATCTTCGAAGGCAGTTTTCTCCTTCTTGTCCAGATTTTCCATCGCTAATCTCGTAAGTTCATATATGTGCTGATAATAGTTCTGTTTCAGGTATTCGTCGCCACTTTTTAGCATTGGTTCCAGTAAACCATGATTATGAGCAAATTCCTTCCAAGTATCGCTCAATTTCTTCTATGTTTTTTATATTTTTTTTTACTTTGTCGATACTCTGGCGACGATTTATTCAGAATATTACTCCAAATATTACTCAATTAAGTCTCTTACCACTCAATACCAACTCAATATTTCGAAGGACCAAAATGTACGAAGAATGGAGACGCGTTGTTGTTGAATGAATGTTTCTTTAACACTGATTTTATTTTCATTCTTTTACTTATGGTGTTTTTACACGATATGTATTTTACATATGTGCTGTCACTTATTTCATCCATATGTAATTTCTTATGTGTGTCAAAAATAGCAGCAGTAGCGTACACAAAACATTTATTTTTTGTGTTCAAATCGGCATATTTATTTTACATAATTTGTAATTGTTTCCTTTTCTTTGACTTGCACTTGAAATATTTTCTTCCAACAATGTGTTTCATATAAACAGCTGATTTCCTTATGTTTCACATACGAAAATAGAGCGCGTCCTATTCGAAAAAAATACATATGTCTTTCATATCGTTTTCGATTCCATACATAAATAAAGTGACAGCACATATGTAAAATACATATCGTGTAAAAACACCATTTAGTGTAACAATACCTAATAATTCTTAGACTATTTATTCTACATAATATATTCTTATCACCCAACTCTTTCATTTTCACAAAACGCCGTGAACGTTGGAGTTTTCCACCATGTGTGTCATACTTATAACAATAATGGTCCTAAGGGACACTCTTCTAATATAACTACCCCCAACATCGGGTCGTAAAATTCCTAGATTCTGCGATCATATCACACACAGTACTAGAAACGGCAATAAAATGCGAGCAAACATTTACTTAGCCTATACAAATAATGACAAAAATACCTATATAAAATAAAAATTTTAAATATAAAATCAAAATAAATATTTTATAAATATAAATATATCAAAATTACATTATTTACAATGAAATTCAATATAAATATTTCGAAAATTTTTATTTTTACGAATATCATACAATGTGGAATGTACCCTACATTCCAATACCTAATTATTTCACACAACAATATTTCAAATAGTCATACACACACTACCAATACCCGATGTCTGTAGCATACACGTAACAAAAAAGAAACAAAAGAAAAACAACTCACCAAGCACCTCACCTCAGAAGTAACCACCTGTTCTGCATCTCACGTGAATTTAAATTTTCGAACAGCGACAAAAATAAACGCCAGCATGGTACTTTGCAGAAATAGCGTTGCTATACAAAATTTTTTTAATAATTTTCAATTGTAATTTCCAAAATTCTAACGATAATTTTATTATCATTTTTTAATATTATATTATTCGCGACATAAAATATATGTATAAAAGACTCTTTAATGCAATTTATTTTATTGATTGTTGTAAGGGAAACATTTGGTAACCCTATCTTGTTCGATCTTACTTCAAATCAGCTGTTTGTGTCAATCCAGCACATACCAATAAATGCAACACAAACCTAAGTATATATTTAAAATTGGTTTTAAAAGGCGTTTAATCTTAATTTTGTGTTTTTTAAACAAATTATACGCAATAATAACATATTAGTCTATCATCATGTTTCTTTTTTATTTCAAAAAAGATTTTCTTTAATATAGAAAAACATGAATACACCCGAAAACTATGAAAATGCAAGTGTAAACAAAACATCTCAAATGGGTGTAAAAACACCATGGAGTGTTCCGTGAAATGAATGCCAGAACATGCCCGATAATTGTGTATAGTTGATCAGCAAAAAATAAATAAATTAACGAATTTATTTTGTTTTAAATAAAGTAAATTGTACCCCCATCGTTAGATTTTGTTCACTACCTTTGTATACGTCTTTGAGTATTTCGTACTAAAGACAAAAGGTAGTAGCAAAATCTAACGAGTAACTTTGGCTAAGCGCCGCTTTGCGACATCTTAGCTTTTCATAAAACACTCGTTCTTTGGTTCACAACCAGAAATCATCAAACCCTGTAGAAAAGGTAATTTTATATTGTTCCACGAACAAATATCAATAAAAGAAAACCAAATATACGTTTGGTCAAAAATTCTAATCATTTGTGTTTTCATTTCAATTACTTTTTATATTTTGCATCAACGCAAACATTGGTCCACTCGAGCCAGATTGTTTTTCACGAAAACTAACCCGTCTCCCTTTTTCCTTTACAAGGCATATTCGACATCGTCGAGGACAACAACACAACGATCAACGATCATCACCATAGTGTCATCATATTTATTTTCAAATATTAATTTAACAACAACACAGGTATGTACACATAATAATTTCCAAAAAGTGACAAACCGCAAAAAAAAAGTGTTCTGATAAATAATTAAATAAAAAAGAAAAGCCGTCGGTCGTTTCTTAAGCGCATGTCCGTCCGTTGCCTTCGGCATACTACATGAAAAAATACCAACAACATTCAGTGTAATCTACACTATTAAACAAACAAAAAATTAAAACAAACACAGAGATAATTTTCTTATTTATTTTCTCTCTCATTTATTTCATTTATTTTCGTGTTTCACACAGTTTTATATATTTATTGTGATTGTGGTGTTTTTATTATTTCGTCTTCTTCTTCTTGTTCGCCAAACACTAAAAACCTCCGAAACAATAACAACATCACATGAGAGAGTGACTGTCATCTCTGTTACTTGTTGCCACCCGTGAACACCCTTAGGGGTGTTCACACGTCCCAAAAAATTGTATGAATATTTATAAAAATATTTTAGTGCTGTTTTCCGGTATTTTTTGAGTTGAATCCTTCGGATATCAACTAAAAATAAATTTTAATTACGTTTTCAATAGAGTGCACCCTATATTCGGCATTATTTATATAAATATATTTAATTTTATATAATATCTCATATTATATTTATCAAAAAAAAAATTTACTTTTTTATTTTGAAACTATTTTTGATTTAAAATACATTTTGTTGTTGTCCGCTACCGATTGCTTGAGTGCATTTTACAGTCCGTGCACCCTACAATCAGTTTTAGTGATTTTTTGAATTTTTTTGAGTTTTCGACTCTTTATAATATTTCAAAGATATTTTTGTGGGCAATAGTTATCTGCGATACATTGCCCTTGTTGTCGTGCATTATACGATACACTGCAAAAATTTTGAGAAATCCTAAATACACTGCAAGAAATTTTAGTTGAATTTTAATTTTTTTCCTAAAATTTCTAAATTTTTGCTGGTTTTAATCACGTTAAACCACATTTTGGTGTATTCACGTTACAATAAAGATAAAAGTTCACGACTTTTTATAAATTCAGTGTATTTCCAACATTTTATCTACAGCATCACGTGCTATTTTCTAATATCTTTTGAAAATCTTCATTTATTTGTAGATTTTTATTTACAATTGTTGACATAACGTGTCAAAATCCTCAAATTTATTGCATTTCGTGCAAAATATTCTAAAATTTTAATACTTTTGGGCATTTTCGTGCAAGCTTATCCATTGTAATTGTTTTTCAAACAATTCAGAAGAAATTACTTGGTGTAATTGCTACCATTTGGACAATTTATTACTACAAAATATAGTTTTCAACGAAAACTCTTACTTCGCCATATATTCCTGAAATTAACTTCTCTATTTCAAAATGCCAGTCACCCCTCTAGATTTATTCATCCGAGCTACTGATGCTTTGGCTAAATTTGACGCCAAATTCAGTTCCCCACGGGACGAAGAGCTCGATGTCTATATTTGTAGTTCTACTACAGGGAGCTGAAGTCCAAAAGTTATGGGACAAGGTAGAAACAATGTTTGATAAATGTCTCAATTATTTGACAGAACAGCCCTAGTGAAGACTTCACTGCTGCTGAAACCAAATTTGATGTAGCATACAATTGTCTCCTTAGGGTTCTCGCTGCTATCCATAGGAAATTAGATGAACTTCGGGCTCCGCCTACATCTTCTACACATGCAGATTTAAATGCTACGCATCAATCAACCGGTGGCGAGGATAATTCTGTTCATAGGCTAAACTTGCCACCCTGTGATATTGAAGTTTTTAATGGTGACTTCCTTAATTGGCCTACCTTAAGGGATTTATTTTCAGCCGTATATATTAACAATTCCGGCATTAGTGACATTGAACGCCTATGTCACTTGTCACGTGGAATGCTCTTAAACAAACTTACGACAGTCCACGTATATTGGTGAACCACCAACTTAAACTCTTATTTGATTTGCCTGTTTTAGATAGTGAAACTAGTTCAGGTTTAAAGAAATTGCAAAGGGGTATTAATGGGTGCATATCATCCATGTCCAATTATGACGTCTCAACGGAAGACTGGGACCCTATTCTAGTGTTCCTATGTCTTCAGATGCTACCACAAAATTGCGTCACACTTTGGGAACAAAGTATTAAAGACAAGTCGGGTTTGTCTCCCAGGAAAGATTTGGATAACTTTCTTACGGAACGCATCCAAACTCTTAGTTGCTTGCGTGACATTCGAGGTATTGACCACGTCAAACCTCTTTATAGTAATAAAAAGGTTCGTTCACATTTTACGAATGCTGGCACAAATCGATCCCCTAATTTTCCTCCAAATTCGTCTAAGTCTTCCAGACCATCTTCCAAAAAGTTTTGTATTATTTATCCACGACAACCGCATCATATCAGAGAATGCAAACAATTTCCAAGACTTTCAGTTCCTGAAATATATAATACCATTAGGAGATATAATTGTTGTTTAAACTGTCTATCCCCTAAGCATTTAGTAAAACGTTGTAGTAGCCCTTACAATTGTAGCAGATGTAATCAAAGGCATCATACTCTGTTACACAGAGATACATCAATTGCTGGTGCGTCTTCGACAGCAGCAATTTCCCAAAGTAGGAATACAGCTTCTCCAAATCAACCATCTACATCTACAGGTATTACGTCAGGCTCTTCTAAAAAACAGGTATTCCATACCGCCCAGAGTAGAAACGTCCTATTAGGTACGGCAATGGTGAACATCGTTCATCAGGGTATCATGTACCCTGCCAGAGCATTAAGTGATCCCGCCTCAGAAGCTTCATTTATTACAGAACGATTGCAACATCTGTTAGGTATACAATCGTCCACAACATTGGCTACTATTTCAGGGATTAATCAGACAGTCTCGACTACGTCACGCAAATTATATTCGATTTGCATAAGTTCTCCATTGGACGCTTCGCTTTCTATGGAAACTACTGCCCTTATTCTCCCTAACATTTCCGGCAATCTGCTTCTCTTACTGTCAATACTGACATTCTTTCTAGTTTGCCCAATCTACGATTGGCAGATTCCAATTTATTCAAATGTCGTCCCGTTGACCTTTTGCTGGGAGCAGATCTTTATCCGAAGATCCTGCTACCGGGCACTCACACCCACATATTAGAATCTCTAATAGCGCAAAATACTGTCTTTGGTTGGATCATAACCGGTCCTATTCCTCCTCAAAATGTTCCGGTCTTCTCCACTAAAGTGACTTTTTCGGATGAAGAAAATCTTGACAAGATTCTTCTTCGTTTTTGGGAACTAGAGGATGTGCCTAAACGGAAAATATTGTCCCCTTCTGACCAATTATGTGAATCTTTCTATAAACGTACTCCATATCGTGATCCGGACGGTAGGTACGTTGTAAGCCTTCCCCTTAAAAATGACTTCATTGGACAGTCGGACTTGGGTTTCTCAAGAACCAATTGTTTACGACAATTTTTTCGAAACGAGGCATCCCTTCTTCGAAAACCACAAATAAAAGTAGTCTACGATCAAGCGGTAAATGAATATTTAAAATTGGATAATATGAGGCCAGTTGTTGCCGCAACAGCAAACTCAACGGTTTGTTACTTGCCACACCATCCAGTTATTAATCCGGATAAACAGACTACCAAACTTCGAGTGGTTTTCAACGCCTCGAATACAACTTCAAACGGGAAAAGTCTTAATGACATTTTACATGTGGGTCCCACACTGCAATTGGATTTAGTCCTGCTTATCCTTAGGTGGAGACTTTTTAAATTTGTTTTTAATTGCGACATCACACAGATGTACCGCCAAATACGTGTCGATCCGGCCCATACTCCACTGCAACGTATTGTTTTTCGGGATTCTCCTGAAAAACCTGTACAGGACTTTGAATTGCAGACAGTGACATTTGGCGTAAATTGCGCCCCCTACTTGGCCATACGGACGCTTTTACAACTAGCAGACGAAACTGACGATGAATATCCGCTTGCTGCGCACATACTTCGTAGGTGCATGTACGTTGACGACGTACTTACAGGATATAATGACTTACGTACAGCATTAGAATCGCGCGATCAGTAAATATCCGCCCTTTCATCCGCTAAATTTGAATTAAGAAAGTGGACAGCCAATGACCGTACAATTTTGCAAAATCTTCCAACGGAAGATTTAATTGATGCTAAGGTCCTTTCCTTTATTGAAGCTAGCAGTTCTAAGCCATTAGGTATCAGATGGAATGCTCAGCTTGATTTGTTTTATTTCAGTGTGAGCGCCCTTCCCACAAAAGTTCACTATACAAAACGTGAAATATTGTGAACTATTCGACCCATTAGGATGGTTAGGTCCAGTAATTGTAACCGCAAAAATAGTTATGCAGAAAATCTGGACAGATAAAATCGGCTGGGATGATAAACTTCTGTCCACGACAGAACGGGAATGGCGAAGTTTCGTGGACTGTTATCTGGATGTGAATTCCATTCACACTTGGCCATAAGGACGCTTTTCCAATTAGCAGACGATACTGACGATGAATATCCGCTTGCTGCGCACATACTACGTAGGTGCATGTACGTTGACGACTACTTACAGGATATCATGACTTACGTACAGCATTATAATCGCGCGATCACTTAATATCCCCCCTTTCATCCGCTAAATTTGAATTAAGAAAGTGGACAGCCAATGACCGTACAATTTTGCAAAATCTTCAAACGGAAGATTTAATCGATGCTAAGGTCCTTTCCTTTATTGAAGCTAGCAGTTCTAAGCCATTAGGTATCAGATGGAATGATCAGCTTGATTTGTTTTATTTCAGTGTGAGCGCCCTTTCCACAAAAGTTCACTATACAAAACGTGAAACATTGTCAACTATTCGACCCATTAGGATGGTTAGGTCCAGTAATTGTAACCGCAAAAATAGTTATGCAGAAAATCTGGACAGATAAAATCGGCTGGGATGATAAACTTCTGTCCACGACAGAACGGGAATGGCGAAGTTTCGTGGACTGTTATGTGGATGTGAATTCCATTCATATTCCTCGATGGGTTCATTATACGCCAGATTGTTCCGCCGAACTTCATGTCTTTTCTGACGCCTCAGAAAAGGCATACGCGGGGGTGATATATATTCGGATAATAACTCCGAATAAAAATATTTATACTCACCTCCTGACCTGCAAAACTAAAGTAGCCCCCCTAAAGTCAGTTTCTTTACCACGGTTAGAACTTTGTGGAGCCGTTCTGGCAACTGAATTATTAAAAAACATTCGGAATGAAATCGACATTTCATGCCAAAAGGTATTTTGTTGGACTGATTCTACGATCGTCCTCGCAAGGCTTAGCAAAACTCAATCTACGTGGACCACATTTGTTGCTAACCGTGTCAGTAAAATTCAAGATGTTACAGATGTAAGCAGTTGCCATCATGTTCGCTCTTAAGAAAATCCTTCTGATTTAGGCAGTCGGGGGGTTTCGCCTTCTGAGCTAGCCTCATCACAACTTTGGTGGCATGGACCACACTGGCTACGCCAAGATAGCTCTCAGTGGGATATATCGCACAGTGCTCCCCTTGACACAGATGTAGAAATGCGCACAGTCAAGGTTCACGCTTCATTTTTCAATGATAATTTGGAACATATTTTAGGAAAGTTTTCGACTTTAGACAAGGCTCTTCGAATCTTGTCTTACGTTTATAGATTTTTTCACAACACTCATCGTGCACATAGAGGAAATTACATTTACAATGATGATAGCCTCACCAGTTCGGAGCTTAGAGCGACTAGATTACGTCTAGCTGTTATAGCTCAAAAAATGCATTTCCCAAATGAATACCATAGTCTGTTGGATAAGGTCCCCTTAAAATCCAAAAGTTCCCTTATAACCTTAAACCCCTTTCTAGATGAGTTAGGAGTTATGAGGCTAAACGGACGCTAATCAAGCGCATCTACTCTTTCTTATTCGGAAAGACATCCCATCCTTCTACCTTACCATAGTAGGTTTGCTCGCCTTTTGGTAAAGTTCGTCCATATAATTTCCATTCACGGTTGAAATCAATTGATGCTTCGCATCTTAAGAATCGAGTATTGGATCCCAAGACTCACATCATTAATTAAAACAACGATAACTCGCTGTAAAACCTGTTATTTATTTAAGCCTTCCAACGTTTCATATCCCGACGCGGCTGTCCAAAAACTATTTTCTCTGATAACGGCACCAACTTCGTTGGAGCTTCTAGAGAATTAGAGCGAGATTTCAAAATCGTAGTGAAGGAATGTCGTAATGGTTTGTGTTGCCAGTATCAATTTCAAGAACTTTCGTTGCAATTTATACCTGCCGGCGCTCCCCATATGGGTGGCCTGTGGGAAGCCGCTGTAAAAAGTTTTAAACTTCATTTCCGTAAACAAGCTAATAACTTAAAATTCACATTCGAAGAGTTATCAACGATACTCTCCCGAATAGAAGCTTGTTTAAATTCTCGTCCTTTGTGTCCCATGAACGACGACTTCCAAAATACACCAGGTCATTTTTTAATTGCATTTCCGATCCTAGCTCCCCCTGAGCCATTAATAGACGAATCCCCTCTTCACTTGTTAAATCGGTTCCGGAAACTGAAAGCTCTTACTCAACAACTCTGCCTTCGGTGGAAAGATGAGAACTTGAAGAGCTTGCACAAAAGATATAAATGAAAGTTTCCGCAACGCGATTTACAAAAGGGTGATTTAGTTGTAGTACGTCAGGAAAACCTTCCCCCCACTTCGTGGAAATTAGGACGTATAATCGAGGTACACCTGGGTTCTGATGGTCGAGTACGAGTCGCAGATGTATATACGGAAATCGGCACTATACGACGTCCGATTGTTAAGTTAGTCGCGCTACCATAATTGTCAAAGCCCATATTTCGAGTCGTCTTGGGCAAACTCTTTACTTTTTTTCGCAAAATGAAAAAAATGTTTATTGATGGGCGCGATAGAGCCTCGAAATATCGAGCTATGGCAATTTAAATCTTCATTGTTGTGTTATAGCATCCTCTCTATTTTTCACAGAAGATGGAAAATTTATGAATGATGGCTGCTGCCTCCATCCGAGGAAATTAACAATAAAAAACCGTCGTCGACGGTCCCTGAAGGTCCTTCAGGAGAACCGGTGGTGTCGCCACCTCTTTCGGCACCCCGCCGAATGAACCAGGGCTCGAAGAAAGCGTGCATAGTTTGCGCTGGCCAACACCACTTGCGAGAGTGCAAAAAGTTTCGATCAATGAGTGTTGAGAGAAGACTGAGGGTGGTGGCTTTTCACAAATGCTGTGGGAATTGTTTGGCCACTAACCACACCATCCGTGACTGTTCCAGTCGTTACAGGTGCAAAACATGCCAAAGGGAGCATCATACATTGCTCCACCAGTCTCCTCGCAACAATAATGTTCCTGACACTCATTCAGCCCAACCGTCGAAAAACCTACTTAAGCGTAGAACTGCCAAACGTCGGTCCGCTTCAACTTCCCTTCCTCCTGCCGGTTCATCTTTCACTCCCCGGAATATCGTACCTGCCATCCAGACCGTAGCCACGCTCGGACCAACGGTGGTGGTGCAGCTGTTGTCAAATGGTCAAAGAATTCCTGTCAGAGCTCTTTTGGATCCATAAGCTGGTCAGAGTTTAATATGTCGGTCATTAGCTGATAGAGCTTAAGCTATGCCCTGTTATGGTGGGTCCGGAGAGGTTCTGCCAGTTTTCCGTGGCATCATTTTACGATGGCACCCAGCAAATTAGTTTGTCGGCTCGAGTGATCGATCTGGGGCACCTTATCGCTCCCTCACAGTCTGTGTCCGTTGGCATAAAAGACCACTTTTCTGGCCTGCAATTAGCCGATCCTCGGTTTCACGAAGCTGCTGCAGTCAGTATGGTATTGGGCCCTGAAGTCTATCCTAAAATTGTTAAGCACCAGACTTATTCGAGCCCTGGTTTCCCATGGGCCCAGCTCACCATTTTTGGTTGGGTTATTACGGGCCAATGTAGTATTTAAATAACACGCGATGGGCAATCTTCAATTGCTTATCTGCACGACTCGGCGAGTCATTTGTTTTAAAATAATAAAAAAATACGGGTTAGGTCTTGACGAGCCATTGCACGACCCTGCTCGTGGAGCAAAACTATTTTTTAGAATGTAAGTTGTTTTTTGAAAAAAAAAAATGAATTGAATAATATATAAAAAAATGAATTACATATACACACACATAAAACCTTTTCTTTATTAATTTTGCAACATAGCTGGATGTTGCAACGCGGGCGGCAATGATTAATTTGAAATATAATTCAGTTTTAATTAAAGTAAATTGTACCCCCATCGTTAGACTTTGTTCACTACCTTTGTATACGTCTTTGAGTATTGTTGGGTCAGCGTGCCGACGGTTTTATATTTAGTTATTTTCGTTTTGTTTTCTATATTAAATTAAATTATATTATTATTTATTTTGGGTTAATTTAATCGATATTATTTACTTTCTATTAATTCCCATTTAAATGTCTTTATTTATTCATTTCCATATTTATTTATATTCTATTTATTTTAATTTATTATTGTGTTTAATGTTCATTTTATCGTTGTTGCACTGTTCACGTTATCTATCTTTCGATGCTTTCTATGCCTATGTCGATCATAAGCATAACAAAGCATTCGATAGGGAATGAGTGTTTTTTATTTTGCTTTGATCTCTAACGAGAGTTAGAAACCAAAAGCATCAATATACATATAAATGTTTGTACACATGTGCATGCATGCATATTTGAGCATATACATATGTACATTATCTGTTGTCTCGTCCTCTTCGTCTGTCTGTTTTTTGTTCAATAAATATTGTATTTCGAAACATTGAACCACCAACTTCTTTTTATTTTTCGCTCCCTTTTTTTGGACTTCGGTTTTACACTGCCCAAGAATCTTCCTGCAGTGCGGGTTTATTTAAATAAAATAATTAGAACTCCCTGCCGGTCAAGAAAACTCTCTTGATCGTACATTTTGGCGACCGTGACAGGACAGTGTAAAATTTGTCGCAAATTCTATCGTTTTTTTTTTTGTGGATTTGTTGGAAATTAATTTTCTAAAAAATATTTTTGGCCCAAGCCAGGTGAAACAAACATTGTGGTTGTGATCAAATTACATCAATAATTCTCGTGGTTGTTCTTTGCAAACAATTTATCGTGAAAAATAAACATTCTGTCTCAGTTTATTGGGCAGAAAAAATTAGAAACATAAAACATTATTTCTCGTGGTTATCGTTGACAAATAATATAACAATTATTTTAACATACTGTACTGGCCCAGGCCATACGTATACGGTGTTATTGTGATCATTGAAACTGTCTAACTTTAATCAAATCAAACAAATTGTCGTTTTGGGGCAATTTAAACAAATATTTGTATACGACAAAATTTCGTGGTTCTTCTTTAAAAATAAAAAAAAACTTATTTTTCAAAGAAAATTTGCACTGGCTCTACGTTATACATTGTTGTTGTAAAAGTTACTGTTGTGCGGATTTTAAGCAAACCAAACCAATTTTTATGTTGTGAACTGTATGCAAAGAATCTGTCTCAATCGAAGGTTCAAATCGCGTAAAACAAACTAAATAATTTTGTGCAATTATAAAAAACAATAAAAAACTCAAAAGAGTTCGAACACATTGTCGTTGTCCGATATTTATCAAATCGACAAAAAAAAAATATTAAGTTGTAAGGTTAGATAACCTAAAACCTGTGTGAATTTGTCGTAATATTTTCGCCATTTTGCAAAATCATGAGTTTGGACGATTTGAAACAACAACGCGCCATTACAAAAAAGAACATTTCCCGCATAAAAACTGTGATCGACGCCAACGCAAAAAGTGAAGGCAAATCACTCTCTGCCGCAGAATTAAAATGTCGCCTGGGTATTTTGGACTCATATTTTAAACAAATTTTGTCGGTTCAAAATAAAATCGAAAACATTGACCCAGACGACAATGGCCGTGCTGACATCGAGGATTTGTATTGCTACATCAACTCGCAGATACAACACCAACTGGTTGAGGACGGACATAACACAACTTTGGCGGAATCGTCGTTTGCTATCGCTGTCCCCTCAAACAAGCTGCCACGACTGAAGTTGCCTAGCTTCAATGGCAAGTGCAATGTCTACAAAAACTTTATAAATTCTTTCAAACAAATCATCCATCTTGAACATTCGCATTCGAATATTAAAAAGTTCAACCATCTGCTGAACTCTCTCCATTGTCACGCTCTACAAACTTTAAAAGCATTCCTAGTGACGGACGAAAATTATCCCAAGGCTTTAGAAAGGCTGAAGACACGCTATGACAATAGCACCCTCATATTTATGGAAAATATTTCCACTCTTTTCGATCTGCCTGATGTTTCTAAGCCTAGCTCTGGTCAACTAAGAAGCCTTGTGGATAATGTTTCAGCCCTCTACATTTCACTTCAGTCTCTTGGCTCGCCCACTGATATTGTAAAGGCAATGCTTATCCATATTGTGATGGGAAAAGTTGATAGTGACACCAAAAGAAAGTGGAAAGACTCCTTGGACTTTAGCAATCTTCCAACATGGGAGGATTGCTCTAATATTCTCGAAAGAAGATGTCAATTCTTGGAATCATTGGACTCAAACACAACTTCTCGTCGACCAGATCACCATCCTGGTAAGTCTAACCAAAAATTATCGAAACATGGTTATACTTTCTCGTGCTCCAAACGTGTTTGTGCCTTCTTTTCCAAATCTGATCATTATATCGCACAATGTCAACGCTTTAAGGACTTAGATGTACCAACCCGCTTCGAAAATGTAAAGAAATTTGGTCTTTGCATTAACTGTCTCGCCAAAGGTCATCAAGTCACCAACTGTCCCTCATCGTTCAAATGTAAACACTGTTCTCGCTCACATCACACAATGCTCCATCGTTAGCAATCGGATCAAGGTCCATCCTCTCCTGAACCAACCCCATCGACATCTAGAGCAGCTGCAACTGATATTTCTGCTTCTGTTCACGCCCATATGGAATGTTCATCGCCTCAAGTTCTTCTCGCCACAGCTATGGTTTTAATTCGTGATAATTCTGGCTCATACAGGTTAGGAAGAGCTTTATTGGATTCTTGTTCACAATTAAACTTCGTCACCGATGAGTTTGCTCAACGTTTAAACCTACAACGAGTGAAAAAACCCGTCGAAGTGTCCAGCATTGGAAATTCCTGCACGAAAGTCAAGCATAACTGTTCTACAAACATAAAATCTCGCATTACAGACTTCGAGGTTCCGCTTTCCTTTTGTATTACGCCGCATATTTCCTATCAACCTGACTCGGAATTAGACGTTACTTCGTGGAATCTTCCACCAAACACAGAACTTGCTGACGACAACTTCTACAAATCAAGGAAAATCGACTTGCTCATTGGTACTGAAACATTCTTCGATATTTTGTCTGTTGGTCAAATCAAGCTTGGTCCTAATCTACCCAAACTACAAAACACTTTGTTTGGTTGGATTGTCACTGGAAAATACAATTCTTCAAGAGAAAACAACTTCGGGTCTTCGTATTTGCTCTCAACCGAGGAAAAAATCAACATGAATTTAGAACGTTTATGGAAAATTGAAGAAATTGATGCTGCCTCAACTCAAACTACACCAGAACAATTAGAATGTGAAATATTCTTCCAAACCACAATGTCCCGAGAATCTTCAGGTAGGACTGTTGTAAAATTGCCCTTTAAACAATCTTCTGACTCCTTAGGTCTATCATGCAATAATGCTTTGCAACGATTTGCTGCCCAAGAAAGACGACTGGCACGATATGTAGAACTAAAATCCCACTATTCTCCATTTATGAAAGAATATGAAGATTCTGGACACATGAGCCTGGTGAAGAAGCCTATTTCGGAACAATCACACTAATACATCCCACATCACTGTGTATTCAAGCCGAATAGCACCTCTACGAAACTTCGTGTTGTTTTTGACGCCTCTTGCTCTGCTTCCTCACATACATCGCTAAACGATATCTTAATGGTTGGCCCTACAATCCAAGAAGAGCTTTATTTGCTGCTGCTTCTTTCCGGCTATATCGTTTCGCCATAACCGCAGATATCGTCAAGATGTACAGGCATGTTCTA